>NC_052491.1:3545269-3550114 GCF_009730915.1 Dioscorea cayenensis subsp. rotundata | reverse complement strand
TACATTCTATTTCTTTTAATTGTACTTAGCTCCATGGAGAACTAAACCCCTAGTGGGTACTTGGGTGATTGTGAACCCTAGGATGTATTCGTTTCTTTGAACTTTTTTATTATGCTTTCAATAAATTGATGGTTATTGTGAGTTCCAACTTTGAATGCTTGATTGTATGAACATTTCCCCTAGAGTGACACTAGGGTTGAGAGTTCTTGTTGGTAACCTTGTGAGTGAGTGACACACCACGAGCGTTAGACAAAGCTAGGTTGGAGAGGGTTGAGAGGGTGAGTCGAGAGGTACAGGAGCGTCCCCTTTCTCCTCCGACGTGATAGATTCTACCTCCGTTCCTCGAGTTCTTTGCGGCCATAATTGAGTGAATTGTCTAAGGGATGAACCTCCACTGGGGCATAGTTGCGTGTGCAATGGAGTGAAGCGTTGATGTGATCTTAGTATCTAGGGCTTAATTGTGGCTAGGGACCTTCCGCCTGGACCAAAGGGTTAATTCTAAATCTAGGAAGAGATTTATCACTTGGAATCCCTAAAGCTCATTGCAACTCTATGCAAGTGCGAGGTGTTGAGATTGTTCGATTTCTCCTCCGGGACATGTATAAAGTTAGACATAGTTGACCTTAGATTTGGAACTATGTATGTAAGGATTTCCACGACTCACCATTGCATTGATTAGGAAGCATAATAGAGAGTTCTTGCACTTGAAGCAATTATCCTAGGTGAAGCATCATCCGAGTACCCCATCTTTATCGATTTCCTTGCCTCCTCCTTACTTTTACTCTCTTACTTGTTGCTTTTAAATTCTGAGAATTGAATCAGTTCCACACTTATCATTGTTGATACTCCACATAGCTAAGAATCAAATTAAGTGTCTTTACTCCCTACTCCCTGTGGATTCGACCCCGCTCATCCGGGATTATTACTTCGACAAACCCATGCACTTGCGGGATATAAGCAAGGGGACCTTGTCAAGTTTTTGGCGCCATTGCCGGGGAGTAGGCATTTAGAGATACTTTGCACTTTGTTTTCTTAGCTATTTACCCTTCATTCTATTTCACATCTCTTCTCTATCACCGTTCTGATTTGTTTTAAAAATAAAAAATAAAAAATTTATTTCACACTTTCTTATTCTTCCATCATTCTCATTTGTTTTCTTTTGTCATGTCTTACTTTTTCTTGCAAGGATTTTAAATGATGATTGACCCAGTCGTTGCTCTATATTTGAAGGTCGAAGCTCAAAGTAAAAAGGTTGATAGAATTGTTACTTCACGACAACAAAACATTCCATGTTACAACGCTTATCATCCAATTGAAGTGGGCTACCCAAACTTATTATGGAATAATGGTGAACAACATTGGGAGACACCTCAAGAGGAATGTCAAAGGGGTGAGATACTCGGCGAGGATGCACTTCAGTTACAAAGAGTATTAGCTAACTTTATTGAAGCATCCGATGTCTGTGTCCAAAATATGGAGACCACACGAAGATGTCATGAAGCCTCCTATAAAAACCTTGAGCATCAATTAGGAGGGATACTTGACACACTCTCCAAGGAACAACAAGCATTTGAGCAAGCAATTCAAGTTCCTTGTAGAGATGATGTGGTAGTGAACGACAATGAAGAAGTTGGGCAAATTGAGTACATAGGTGTAGAAAATGAAAAAGGGAGAAGTCGAATACCATTTTTGAGATTTTGGACAGTGTGAATGAAGATTGTGCTTGTGAGCGAGAAAATTTTCAAGGGGATTTGCTAGTGTCATGTTCCTTTCAAGCTGAAAATACACAAGAAGAAGTAAATCCTAAGGTAATGGAACAAGCACCAGTCTTTGGGATTGATCAATTCGTAAATTGCAAGAAAGAGATTTTGGGGTTGGGAGAAGATGTGGGTAGGAGATTGAAACCATACAACGACCCACCTATGCTAAGCTTGGACAATTCCCAACCCAAATTGTTTCCTTGGAGGCCAAAGGTAAGATGGTTGGACTCTCCAACAAATATTCCACCCCGGCAATTAGATTTTTGGTTTAAAGGAAGTAGCTATGCAATATCTAGTCGGGAGGAACACACTCTTTTCAAGCCCCCATAAGGTAAAGAAGAGGTACGTCAAGCTTAGTGACGTAAAACAAGCGCTTCTTGGGAGGTAACCCAAGCAATTACTGTTTTCCTAGTTTTTAGTTTAGTGTTTGCATGAATAAGAGCTTGAGTGTTGGTGTTTTGATTCTTATAGGCCATTGCTATGCTTTTCTTGTGGACCGTTGGTGTTATCTTGTGCTTTCATGTGTTTTGGTGAAGTTTTGGTCGTTTGAGCTATTTCACATGTTTTTCACTGGTAAAACTTACATATTAGGGCAGGCTCTGAGTGTGTAAACATGTTAAAAACTTTTCTGCAGAGCCTGCAGAATTTTCTAAGGCATCCAGAGAAAACACACGGGCGTGTGGGATTTCAGCACGCCCGTGGATTTGCACTGCGAGCTCATCCAGAGAAGGCACAGGGGCGTGCGGCTGCCCCTATGAACGACGATGCAATTGTCACATGCCCGTGGGTAATTTCCGGACGGGCGTGTGAATTCCTGCAAAGTTGGGCGGTTTATCCCGAGAGCACACAGGGGCGTGGACTCGCCCCTGTGGGCGACCTTGTGAACCACACACGGGCGTGGGTAATTTTCGCACGCCCGTGCGAATCTCTGCAGAGGATCTCTCCATCCCGAGAAGACACAGGGGCGTGCGTTTGCCTCTGTGACTTGGGCCTGTGAATGTCCAAGCCCGTGTGGAATTTTCACACGGGCGTGGGTCTTAGAGAATTTTCTCGGTTGCATGGAGAGTCCACAGGGGCGTGCGTTTGCCCCTCTGGGTCGGGCACACGGGCGTGGGTAATTTCTGCACGCCCGGGTGGATTTACAGATATGCTAGAACCACAGGTTTTCTTTAAAATCTTTTCGGGTTTCTTCATATTTTCATCCTCATACATTTTGAGAACACATCCTTGCTCTCTCCTGACCTCTCACCGTCATTTTAGAGGGTTGTTAATTTAGTTTTCCGACCGTTTTCTAGTCTTTCATTCTCATTTTGTCGGTAAGCTTCTCTTTCTCTTTTCTTTGCCAATCTTCATTTATTTTGTAGCACCAGCGTCATCTTCACCAGTAACGGAAACAGATGTACTAGCTATTGACACCGACACTTGAGACGTCTTTACCTTCTTTGTTCTTATTTTTCGCATTTTATTTTCTGCATTTTATTTTGGATTGGTATACGCAGAAAGGATTTTCCTTCTGAGTTTATTTTCATTTTGTGGTCTCGAGTTGTATTCATTGGTCTATCTTTTGTATACTCGAGTTATTTTTGTTTTTCTTGAGCTTCACTGAACCCCCTCGTGTATGCGTGCAGATGGTCTTGTTATCTTGGGAATTGAGACATAGTCGTGGGCACGGCCAAGGTGCTTCGGCACTTAGCTGTGTGAGCTTCACAACCCGTTGAAACACTACTCCCAACGAATTAGCTTCATCAAACGCAACACTAGGAGTCAGGGGAGTATTGTTTTGATTGCTTCTCCCACATCTATTTTTGAATGATATATTTTGAGTGAGCTTGCATGAGTACATTGAGGACAATGTACAACATAAGTGTGGGTGGGAGTTTCATAGTGCACACATCAAGAAGATATGAATTAGAATGTGTGGTGAAATAGCTAAGAAAACAAAGTGCGAAGTATCTCTAAACGCCTAGCTCCCCGGCAACCGCGCCAAAAATTTGACAAGGTCCCCTTGCGTATATCCCGCAAGTGCACGGGTTTGTCTAAGTAATAATCCCGGGTGAGCGGGGTCGAATCCACAGGGAGTAGGGAGTAAAGACACTTAATTCGATTCTTAGCTATGTGGAGTATCAACAATGATAAGTGTGATAATGATTCAATTCTCAACAATTAAAAGCAACAAGTAAGAGAGCAAAAGTAAGGAGTAGGTAAGGCAATCGATAAAGATGGGATACTCGGATGATGCTTCACCTAGGATAATCGCTTCAAGTGCAAGAACTCTCTATTATGCTTCCTAATCAATGCAATTGTGAGTCGTGGAAATCCTTATATACATAGTCCCAAATCTAAGGTCAACTATGCCTAACTCTATTCATGTCCCGGAGGAGAGATTAACTTCCCAATTCCATACTTTCATCGGGGTAATGCAAACGGGCACACGTTCACATCGTGAATCACTTGTTTCTTCAATGATATATATGTTAGTGGAGCTCTTGTTCTTATATGCATAAGACGGAATGCTCGAGTGTGACTGCCTTTGTGCCCCTCCAAATGGATGTGCTCACTCGAATGCGAGGAGGTTGGCACACACTCTAGCATCTCACACCTGTCCTATGTCTTCGCGTTTGAACCTTAGCAAGATCTCCTCCAAAATAGGTGCACTATGATCCACATTGGCCTATTTCCTTCATACTCAGCCTCACAACCATACCTACATAAAAGTAACATAAAAACACACATATTAATGTAAAAACCTGAGAAAAGTAATGCTCAACATAAGGAATGAACACTTCGTATTCATATCACACAAGCACTTATCAGGTACTCAGAAAATGCTCTGCCTAGGACAATCGTTTCAAGTGTAAGAACCCTCTATTATGCTTCCTAATCAATGCAATGGTGAGTCATGGAAATCCTTAAATACATAGTCCCAAATCTAAGTCAACTATGCCTAACTCTATACATGTCCCGGAGGAGAGATTAGATAACCTCTCAACCTCGTACTCGAACAGAGTTGCAATGAGCTCTAGGGATTCCAAGTGATAAATCTCTTCCTAATTATACACCTAACCCTTTGGTCAAGGTGGAAGGT
>NC_052491.1:3392742-3544269 GCF_009730915.1 Dioscorea cayenensis subsp. rotundata | reverse complement strand
AGTAAAAGAAAGAACTCTAAATGAATGTCTACAATTGAGGCAAATTGGGGGTAGACATCAAGGAATGAAGATGGTCACGTATGTGGATCCTCCTGGGCTACTAAAGTGAGAAGGATGCTAGAACTATCATGCAATTGGTGGTTTGGACCAAGAGATTTCTGAGATAGGTCAACCCGATGGTCATGGCAATTGACCCTTAATCCAGTATGAGTATATGTATGGAATTTCTTCTCACCAAATCCTCCTACGATTGCGATACAAGAAGGGAATTCTCTAATTATGGCCGAAACACAAACTACGTCCAACTCTAATGTTTGATGGGTACAGTATACCCGATGGTCATGGCGTATTTGTACATGGATCCCTTCCAATCTAGGTGTGTTTAATACAAGGGTGATGGTCACGCAACCTAGTACAACATACAAATCGACACACAAAGTTATCATGCATATCAATACATCAAAGTACACCAAGCATAAACCACAAACACACCAAAATGCAATAAAATAGATTAAAGCATCCAACTACACAAGTTTACCCCAAGGTTCACCAACATTCGGTGACCTTGGAGTTTAATTGTTCATACTAAGAAAATATATGATCAAGTCTATAAAAACAACTAAATAAGCAACAAAGAACTCCCTTAAGTGATGAATGTAGACAAGCTATGGGAAGCTTCCAATGACGCCACCAAAGGGGTAGTTTCCTTGCCCTCTACAAGCTTGAACAATGGGAGATGATGCCGGATCTTGCCTCTTCCTTTGATTTCTATGCCTAAAATATCTCCTTGAGCCTTCTTTACCTTGGATTTGGAAGATGAAGAGGAATAGTGCAGGTAGGAGAAGAAGATGTGGAAGAGTATGCCTCAAAAAGCCCTAAAAATTCCTTTAAAATCTTCTAGGGATGGCTTCACGGCCACTTTCAAGGGTGTGAAGGTGGCCGTCAGAGTCTCGGGAATTTGCCAAAAAATCCGTGAAGTGTTACAGTAAAACTACTACATTAAAACTGCTAAAGTATTGTCCATTCTTCACCCGGTTCACGGGCGTCTTCACGGCCGTCAACAAACCCGTCAACGAAACCCGAAGTTTTGCCGATTCTCAAGTTATTTGTGCTACAATAACTGCTACCTAGCTGCTATAGTACCCAGGCTCTAAAGCGCCATTTTCGGTGTCATTTTCCCTCGCTATTGAGTTATCGAGCTCACCTGGGCATCCACAAGATCTGTAACATGAATAAGATGAATTAATCCAGACAAATGGCAACAAATCATTGACTTATACATAAATAATACAACAACAATACATATAGTATACACACATTTAGGAGTTTATCAACATCCCCACACCTAACAAATAACTATGAAGAACAGGGGCAAGGAGATAAATGACTAAATGTGTGACCTCAAGCTCAACAAGTAAAGAACTCCACAAGCATAAATGAATAGAAATCAAGGAAGTGAGTTGTTCTATGAACGACCAAGTAGAAAAGTAGTCTCGTTTTATCTAAAGTGCTCCTGTGAGTGTGTGCAAACTTCCAACCTCATCCTCCTTACCCTGGATTACCCCAGGGGTCCATTCACCCCACACACTCTGAAAATTGGCATTAGAAATGCTAAAGACACTCTCAATAGTCAGTGAAGAGTCGCTTAGTTCCTAAATGAAATTTTAGCCTTCAAGTGATTATACAACAGGTTCCTGGAGATCAATCAAGATTTTTTTTTTCTTTTATGCATACATACACACCTTTTTTTCTTTCTTTTTTCAAGTCCGACTATTGTAGACCGCACAAAAAATCTTTCTGAAGGATGCACATGCTGATTGGGCACAAGAGCCACCGAACTTACTTGATTATAGTCTACATAGATGCATTTGTGCTAAATTAGCAGAGGAATACTATCATAGAGTCCATATATATATATACACTATATCTCATGTCGCCTGGTATAACACCTGCTTCAACACTTCACTTAAGGCTAAAGAAAATAATAAAGGAACCAAAAGCTCTTAAAAGAAAATTGAGTGTAGAATTTGACAAACTAACACCAATAACCAAGTGATGGGTTGGTTGCAGTGTATAGATATAACTCACATCTATCATTCTTTGTAGCTAGGAAGTTCTAAACAAAGCATCATAGCTATCACAAGTAAAACAAGCATGCAATCAATATAATACCCCATCCCCACACCTAGAGTTGTACATTGCCCTCAATGTAGCTAAATTAGTAGCATATGATGAAGAATGGTAAATAAGCACAAGGAGATGGAGTAAAGAGACTTCCCCATTTTCGGTGATGAGTGAACAATATGTGCATGAATATGAGGAGAGCCTGGTCCAAACGGGGTGATGAACACAAAGCTCTTATCATTATAGTCCTGTTAAGATCAAGAAGCATATCATAACTCAAAACTCATAAATATGAAGAAGCAAGCTGATAAAAATCAAAATGGATAGAATTTAGCAGGGACTGAACAACTACATAGTACAAAAAATCAAACATAACACAAAATACGACAAAGTACTTCAAACAAACAACCAAAAACATCACAAAAATAGCTCATGCGTGCTACATGTCTGGTGGAAGTGGAGATGTGCTCCATGATGCTGCCATCCAAGCCCAAGGTTTCTAATCCATTCCAATCTATGTTCATGATAATGGCGAATGAGTTTCGGGCCAAAAGTGTGTAACGTGTCTTGTGTTCATTATTCTTGAAGTGTGGTTCAATGGTAGGAGGGAGTCATCCCTCCTTGCTCGTTTGGACGCCATACGCTTCGTTGGCATCCCTACAAGACATGAGGCAAGTGATCAAACCGATCTCACAAGAAACAAGTCATCATGATAATAGAGAATGAAAAGTTTTCTTTACACATGGAGCATAAAATTTTTTACAATGCTTAAAATCCCCTAAAAAACCCACCAAAATGACAAATAATCAATCCCTTACAAAAAATTCATCCATTCATCAAGAGAAAATAAGGGGAGAGAAGAAGGAGGAACATTCTCAACACTTAGGGTTTAGAGAGACATACCTTTGCAAGTTGATGAAAATGTTGGTGAAACACCCAATAAACTTTGCCAAACAAGTGACCAAGCGTAGGCAGTGATCTAGAGCAAGAAATTTGAAGAAAAATGGTGAAATAATAAGTGAAAATGGTGGAGAATTGAGTGAGATATGAGAAGAAGAATAATAAGATAGAGAGAGAGAAAATGTGGCCAAAGTGGGGCTAATAACAGGTTGCCTGACCCGTTAAACCCCCTGTGAACTCTTGGGGAGCCTTCACGGGTCCATTGACGCCCATCAAGAATGCCGTGAAGCTCACCCAAGAGCTTCACGACATGCCGGGTTGAGAAGCCCGGAAAGCCTCTCGGCCAAGCTTCTCGGGATAGAATAGCCAGTGAAGCAACCTGTTAAGTGGCAAAAACACTCTCAAACACCTCTAAACTTTCATGCAATCATCAACCAATTGAAATACACTTAAAAACACATCGAAATAGCATGTAATCTCATCAAACACTCATAAACACTATGAATAATCATCAAGAAACCTCAACCATCCGTGAAATGATAATAATCATAAAACTACACATGTATGAAATGTGAATGGTGATCACGTGAGCATGAAACTCTAAGCAATGAAAAATACAACACCACAAGAGAATGAGCACAAGAAAAGAAAGATTAAACACACAAATAAGATGAGCATAAGTGTAAAGCATAACAAAAGTGAGAAAATAAAGAAGCACAACAACTAATCACAGAATAAAACAAAAGCAACAACATGAATGGAATGAAATCTTGGGTTACCTCCCAATAAGTGTTTGTTTAACGTCATTAGCTCAACGTATCTTCATCCTTACCTTCAAGGTGGAACAAATGGAGGGAAGTTACCTCCGATCTCCTTGGGTGCGTTGCAACATGGGAAGTTTATAGAAAGGCATAAAAATATGGAATTCACTTTTATCCTCGAAGTACGACCAATCTACTTCCCGGGGTGGTGACATAGATATATTCATGCTTTTCTTTAACCTTTCATTTGCTTTCCTCCACATTTTCTTCAAGTTTTTCTTTTTCTTGCAACAAGGTGATGAATTTGTCTCTACTTGGTTCACTTGTGGTGGTGTATGGGGGAGTAGGAGCTTGGTAAGTGCTAGTGTATTAGTAATACAAAGTATTATTTTCTTACAATGAGCATTACTTTTCTCAGATTTTATCACTCATACATGTGTATTTGTGTTAGTTTTGTGCATCTACGGTTGTGTAGACAAGTATGGTAGAAAGAAACTAAAGTAGGTCATAAATGCATGTTGTTGATGAAATCTTGAGGTAAACAATCGTAAAGACACAAGTCTTGCTCAAGGACACGTGAGTGTGTGCTAACCTCCATTGTGCTCGAGTGAACATGCAAAGTGGAGGAGCACAAAGGCAGGCATACTAATGTGTTCAGACTTGTGCAATGCTAGCAAGATTGTCGACAAATGTGATTTTGTTGAAGAAGCAACACGATCTATTACATGAATGTGTGTGCCCATTCACGTGGCCTCGATGAAAAGTTACTGTAACATTGTAGCAAAGTTACTGTAACAGTCACTGTTCACAGGCCGTAGAAAATCAATTCCTACAGATTCACACGGGCCTGTGGAAATTCCACACGCCCGTGTGGGTGCCTAATTCCAACCTATTTAAAGCCGTGATTTCAGCCCGATTAGGGGATCCCTTTCCCATCTTTTGCCCATCTCTTCACCATCTTTGGAGGCACTCGTGGCTAGGGTTTAGAGGGGCTTTAGCTAGGTTTTTGGAGTGGTTCTACAGCCTTTAACACTGCGTTCCTTTGGAAGATAGTGATTGGGGAAGCTTTCATCTGCACCATTTCGGTGAGGTGTGCCCTAGGCTTGACGAGGGAACCTTTGGAGAAGACACGGCCACTCCACAAGACCATCGACACGAATATCAAGGGGGTTTTACCTATGAATGCTTGTTGAGTTGATTTTCCGTTAGAGTGACACTAGGATTGAGAGTCCACCTTGGTAACCTTTGTGGATGAGTGACACAGCATAAGGATTAGACAATGCTAGATTGGAGATGGTTGAGAGGGTGAGTCGAGAGGTAGCGGAAAGTTCTCTTTCCTCTCTTTCCTACCTCCACATTCCAAGAGTTCTTTGTGGTCACAATAGAGTGAAGTGCTAAGAGATGAACTCCTCTGGGGCTTAGTTGAGTGAGCAACAGTGTGAAGTGTTGAAGTAATCCTTAATATCTGGGGCTTAATTGTGACTAGGGGTCTTTCGCCTAGACCAAATTGTTAGATCTACATGATGGAATAGGGTTTTTTCCACCGGGGCATAGTGTAGGGTTAGTCACGGTTGACCTTAGGTTTGGGACCGTGTGTTTTAGTATTTCAACGACTCATTAAGTATCAGTTGAGAAACAGAATGGTTGGTCTTACACTTAAAACAATAGTCCTAGGGTGAGCAATGTCCGGGTGTCCCAATTTCTGTCGATTGCCGCTCCTATCTTTTATTTGCGCCTCCTTTTTCTTTCCTTATTTCTATTTTCATTGATTTTGTTCACACCACCATCGATTCATCTATATTCTAGTTAAATAGCAATATTTTTTTTTCTAATCACTATTCCCTGTGGATACGACTACCCACTCACCAGGGTATTATTACTTCAACAAACCCGTGCACTTACGGTTCACGCAAAATTGCGTTTATCAAGTTTTTTATGCTGTTGCCAGGGAATAGGCGTTTTAGAAACACTTTGCACTTTGCTGTTTTAGCTATTCACCATTTATTCTATTTCACACTTACTTACTCTTCCATCGTTCTGATATGATTTTCTTTCTTTGGTTGCAGTTCCAGGTTATGACCCAAGGGAACCCTTCGACATTGGTTGAAGGAGATCCTAAACTTGAACGAACACTTCTTAGAAGGGGAAAAGAACCTATGCAAGACAGTCAAATCAAGGGTCAGAAAATATGGCAGAACAGAATGAACAACAGAGGACACTATCAGATTACGCCAGACCTGCAGTTCTGGTGACATAGTCTAATATTGTGCAGCCACAGATTGCAGCTCAGAACTTTGAGCTCAAGCCAGCATTCATCAAGATGATATAGTAGTCAGCAAAGTTTAATGGTTTGGTCGATGAGGATCCGAACAACCACATCGAGAACTTCTTGGAAGTGTGTGACATGCTTAAGATTAATGGAGTTACGGATGATGTGCTATCAAATTGAGGGCCTTCCCATTTACCTTGAAGGGGAGAGCAAAGCCATGGCTACATTCATTACCCAGAGCATCGATTACTACTTGGGAGGAGATGGTAGAAGCTTTTCTTGCATGATATTTCCCTCTTGAAAAATTTGCGAGGCTCAATAATGAAATTTCCTCCTTAGTGCAAATGGAATTGGAGTCTCTTTTTGAGACATGGAATAGGTTCAAGGAGTTCCTACGGAAATGTCCCCAACATGGGTTCCCCGAGTGGATGATCATTCAGACTTTCTATAATGGGTTGAACCCGAGCACAAGACAGTTACTTGATACTGCAGCAGGAGTTACCTTAGGAAGCAAGACCCCTAAAGAAGTCCGACATCTCTTTGAAGAAATAGCCATGAACAGTTATTAGTGGAAAACAAGAGATAGAAAAAGGTAGCCGGACTTCATGAGATCGATGCAGTTACTTCATTGAGCAAGAAGTTAAATAATCTAACTTCTCCTAGAGTGGCGGCCTTGACTAGTTACACTGGGTGTGGGGGAGGACATGCTTCATCCTATTACCGGATTTCTATCGGTGGTACATCCTCGGTAGAACAAGTGGACTTTGTGGGTAATGCAATGAGAAGCCAAGGCAATCCATATTGGAACACCTACAATCCGTGTTGGAGGAGCCACCCGAATCTTTCATGGAATAGTCAAGGGCAACAAAAGGCCATGACACCACCGGGTTTCCAACAACAACAACAAGCCTCGAACATGGAGAATCGAGTTTCAGGTTTCGAAACCCGGATGATCGATCTAGAGAAAGATTTGACCAAGTTCATCCAATCGTCGAATACAAGGTTTCAGTCAGTCGAAGCCACACTTCGCAGCCACACCTCTTCATTGTACAATTTAGAAAATCAAGTGGGGGCAAATTGTGAAGTCATTATTGGAGAGACCTCAAGGAAGCTTGCCTAGTAACACCGAAACTAATTCGAGAGAACATGTAAAGGTGATCACTTTGAGAAGTGGTCGTGAGGTTGAGGGTAAGCTTCTGAGTGAGAAGACCAATGTTGAAGTACCCGAGGTTGTGAAGATAGAGGAGAGAGCCAAAGAGGAGGAGGTGGTACCCCCACCTTACAAGCCAAGAATCCCTTATCCTTCAAGATTGAAGAATGACCAAAATGATGAGCAATATAAGAAGTTCTTGGGTCTATTCAAGCAGTTGCATATCAAGATTGCATTTGTAGAGGTGTTGTCTCAAATGCCTCGCTATGGAAAGTTTCTCAAGGACCACTTGACCAACAAGAGAAAGTTGTAGGAGAGTGCATCTGTGATCTTAGATCCTTCATATTCGGCGGTGATACAAAGGAAATGCCGAAGAAGAATAAAGACCCCGGAAGCTTTATCATTCCGTGCAACATCGGTAATTTGGGTAAAGAGAAGGCATTGGCAAATTCAAGGGCTAGCATCAACGTCATCCCTTACTCATCCTTTCAAAAGCTAGGCTTGGGAGAGCCTAGGCCCACTCGGATGACACTTCAATTGGCGGACTGAACGGTGAGACATCCGAGGAGCATCATCAAAAACGTATTTGTGAAAGTTGACAAGTACATATTTCCTGTGGATTTTGTAGTGTTGGATGTTGATGAGGATGTCGATGTCCCATTGATAGTTGGAAGGCCGTTCTTGCGTACTTCCAAGGCTCTTATCGACATGGTTGGGGATGACAAGCTTACATATCGCCTCGCCGAAGCCATGAGACATTCTCTAAACTTTAATAATACTCTATACTTTCTTGATACTACCGATGAACTAATAGATGAATATGTGGAAGAAATGATGTGTTCGGACCCGTACGAGGGGTTGTTAGACCAAGAGGCAGAGAATGAAGACATCATGACACTTGGTCCAAAGGACAAGGTGCAACCTACCCCGGGGATCATGAAGAAGATTGATCCGAAAGATGAAGCATGCAAGGAGACGTCACAAGAAACGCCCCAAGGTTATAGGAATCTCCGATTAAAGGCAAAAGTACAAGTAAAAGTAAAAGGATTTGCGAATTATAAATCTTGTTATTTATTTAACATATTTATTACATCACTTATATATATACATATATTTTATATCATTGTCGCTGCTTGTGCCTCGCCGCTGCGTTGCCTGCCTTGTTGCCACCTTAAGATATGTATATCATTAAAAAAACAATCTTTTTTTAGATGTCACCGTTGCCTCAAAATGAGCCTTCTTGTAGTATTGTGGTTGTCTCGGAATGAGCCTTCTTGCCGTATTATTGATGTCTCGAATTATTATTTGTTTTTTGTCATTTCTTCGGATGTTTTGATTCATAAGTTTTTACAGGACAAAGATCCCAGGAATATAATCACTACATTCTCATAGCTTTCGGTGAGAGAGAAAAAAAATGTTTACTCCATTTGTCAGTTTGCTAGCCTGTTTTCATCACTGATATGTTCTGAGTGGACTATTCTTTGTTTGTTATGAATCAAGTCACATCGTCTCGTTTTCTATTCTGAAAGAAAAAGAGGAGGCGCTTTATTTCTCATGCAAGTGCAAGAATGAGAAGTTTCCACCTCAGCACCAAGAGGGCACACTTGGCTTCTCTGTGGGTTCTTCACCTTATATGGATCCTTCAGGCTATGATCAAAACTTCAAATGGTCATCATGCAATCAAACAAGTATGACCGGATTTGTTTCGGAAGCAACTTTACTACACAGATAAAATCTTGTGTATTAGGTTATCCTTTCTTGTTTCATTCTCAATCCCTTGGTTGTTCAATGATTTTTTTTATTAATTTGCCAGCCAATTATTTCAATGTGTCAAACTAGAACTGAAATTTGGTGGTCATTTGTATGTGTGGGACCTACCCTCTTTTTTTCAAATGATACCTGTGAGGATTTTTTTTATATATATAAATTTGAATTTCTTTTTTATTATTATTTTTTTTTATGTCAAGCATGTATGCATGCTTCTCATTTTTCAATATTTTTTTAATATATTTTTATATATATTTTTTTTTATGTCACGCATGCACACCCTATTTTTATTAATATGCTTCTCAAAAATTTTTATATCATGCACATAACCATGCATATAATGAATTTTTTTTATATATATAAACGAAGAGATCTTAGTGGCCTGATTTATTATTTCATGCTTTTCATTTTTTTTATTATTATTATTTTTATTTTATTTCTTTATTTTCATGCACATATGCATGCTTACTTTTTTTTATTTTATATGCATGCATGCATACTCATTTTTTATTATTATTTTTTTATTTCCTTTACATGCATGTGAGGATGCATGCTTACTTTTTTTATTTTATATGCATATATGCATGCATACTTCTCAATTTTTTTATATTGCACATCCTTTACACATATTAGGTTTTCCATTTCTAATGACCACCATGTCCTTTTTTTTGCATATTAAAAGGATGGCATATTCCAATTAATATGTTAAGGCTTTCATTGCTCTACTTGTTTATATTGGTGACCAAAATCTTTACAATATGAAAATCAGAAGCCGATATTTGCAGAGGCTTTGAAATCAATTCTTTTACTTATTTTATTATTATTTCATTTTTTATGTCATGCACGCATGCATGCATATAATGAATTCTTTTTTTATCATGCGCATATGCATGCTTATGAATGGGGCTGGCTCCAAACGTCATCACCAGCGAACAAGAGAAGCATACGACTTAGTTACCACCATAGAGGCGGAGGAGCACCAAGTGAAGAGTGGATTCCTTCTAGATATGATTATCAGCAAGGGTACGGCCACCCTCTAATTGCTTCTCAGCGAAGGTGAGACACTGCGAGTTTGGATAGATGCTTTCCTTGTCTTGCTTCGCCATGGCCGACATGGAGGAGATGATGGAAGTGCATGAAAGACTTGGCCTTTTTACGCATAGTGTGCCTTGATAGTGAATAACAATCCCTTTATATCGGATCAGGTTTCAACCTTTTGTGACAAAAGATTCGACCCATTAACCTCATCAACCTTTTAACGGGTCGGATCTTTTTTTTTATTCCATGTCCAAACTCGTTAAAGTTGTAACTTTTTTTAGATAAGCTCTAAAAGTTTAGTCATCTAACAACTGTTCATAGATATCAAGTTACTAATTGACAAATGAAGAGAGATCTCACTAAACACATCAAAGAGAAGAACACTGAATCCATATCAACATGCAGATCATGCTTTATTGATTATAATTCCACAAATTCAGATAAAAGTTCTGGAGCCGATACAAATATATATGTTGCTTCTTTTCTTAGCTTATCTCCAACAGTTCTCTTTATTTCACGACTCCAAGTCCTTTCTCCAGTTAATAATGGATGATTCATTGCTTTAAGTTTTTATTATTTTTTTTTGCGACAAACAAAGGTTTTCTAGGGCTCTGTGAATAAGTTATCATAGATGGAAAGCCACGTAAACCACTCAAATAATGCATCTCTGTCAAACGATGTTCTTATGGTTCTTATGCATTTGGACAAGAAGATGCAGCAAGGGAAAAAAACATGCATGTAGATGAGCAAAAGCTCAAAAACAATGATAAAATGGCAGTGTTTGAAGGCCAAATGCATGAGCATCAACTAGTCCTCAGAATGATATGAACACCGTCAGTGTCCACAATGTCACTCATCTCTCCAACTTTCAGAGAAAAGGTGGCATCCTCGAAAGGCTTCTGCATCTGCCCTCGTCCTAAATCGCCTAGATCACCGCCGCGCTTGGCATAGCTGCAGTGGGAGTAACGAGAGGTGACCTCTTCAAAGTGGGTCCTTCCGGAGGTGATGTTGTCACGGAGGGAGCAGAGCTCTGGGACGGCGACGTCCCGAGTGGTGGCGCTAATGATCCGACAATCGGGGTCATTCCATGAGGCCTTGCGCTGTGAGCCTTCGTGCTTTATCAGGATGTGGGATGCCCGCACTTGCTGCTTCGACGCCATTGTCGCCCCAAGAGAGAAAGAGAGAGAGAGAGAGAGAGAGAGAGAGAGAGAGAGATTGCACGAGCTCTCGAAAATGGAGTATAGAGAGCACGAGGGAAAAGGAATATATGCATTTTTTTTATGAATCTTCGCTTTTTTTTATCGCCTCTTCTGGTCTTCCTTTTTTTTTCTTTTCTCTTATTTATTTCTTCAAACCTTCTTTTTATTTATTTTTATTATTTTTTGGGACCGGTCCTCTCTTCATGGAAGAGCACCTTGGTGCATTCGGCATTCCGAGAACCGAGTCCAGCTTCTCAAATGACGGATTTCGTCCAGATGATGAACCAGCCGAGATGTCCTCCAAGCACGAGCTTCAGTAGATCGAGGCGCTCAACGCTAGCAATATAACGCCAGGGATGTTATGGAAGGTTTTGACGATCTTGGAACCGTCAGTGCTATACATGATGAGAGGTACTTTGCGGGAACGTAGCGGCGACTGCGATCATTACATCGAGCAGTGACATTGTAGAACGGCATGCTTGGCAGCATTATTTCAGCCACTCAAGCATGCCTCGGCGGTGAACAGCGGCAACGGCAGCAGCATGCTTGGCGGCATTATCTCAGCCATTCAAGCATGCCCCGCCGATGAACAGCGACAACGACGACGAAAAGCGGGCGATCTCCTTTTTTTTATAGCTTTTTTTCATATATTTTTTTCTTCTTTTTTTAGTCCCCCCAAATTTCTCTGCTCCTCCTTCCCTTTTAAAAACCCGGCCCGTCCATATCCTCATCTTAACCTCTCCCTAAGAATCACAACGAATAAAACCCAACTTTTAAATTTCGATTAATTTCGAATTTCCAATTTAAATTTTAATTTATTTCAAATTTCAAATTTGAAAATTTATTTATTATTTTTTTTAATTTAGTTTATTTTTTATTATTATATTTTACTTATTTATTATTATTATTATTATTATTATTATTTTTTTATTGTTATTATTTTTTTATTATTATCTTTTTTTCTTCTCTGAATTTCTTTTTTCTTCTCTCATTTTTTTTGAATCCCTCTCTCCTTCCTCAATTCTTCTCTTCTTTTTTTAAAAGAAATTTTTTTTTCATCCTTATCTTAACCCCAAAACCCCCTCATCCCTTATCCTAATCCCAACTTCCCATGAGATCACAACGAGTAGGAAGGATTGGATTTTGATTATATATATATATATATATTTATTTATTTATTTATTTATTATTATTATTTGAAAATAATTTCAAATTTCAAATTTTAAATTTTTTTTTAATTTATTTATTATTTTAATTTATTATTATTATTATTTATTCATTATTTATTAATTTTTTATATTATTATTCACTTTAACTCAATTTGCCTCGGGATGTGTGTTTAAGTGCTTCAAGATTTGTACTTCTTAAACTGCCTCAAGATCCGTTCATCGCCTCGGGAGCTGTATTTGGATTATCTTAAAATTTGAGATTGCCTCGAGATATGTGTTCTTGGGGGCAATCTTGTAATTTGCATTTTTCCTTGAGATATGTTCTCAAGGGCAATTTTGTAATTTGCATTTTGCATTTGCCTCGGAATTTGCATTCTAGTCCAAGACAACCAAATAATTAATTAAGATTAAGATTAGGATGTTTAAATTTAATTCTAAACATATCCATATTTTAAATTTTACTTAACTTACGATTTGAGTTCGATTAGGACATATGTCACATTATTTATATATAAACAAATGCCCCCTTCCTACTTGTCTCACGAAATTCTCTTTGGTGAGTTTGAGTGAAAGAAGTAGGAATCCCCCAATCCTTTCCCTTGTCATGGCCAATACTTCTCAACCTTTTTGGGATATGACCCAAAATTACAGTGAGGTACCCCAAGGTCAAGCCTTCATGCGCCACACTCCTATCTTCTATTCTGAAGCCGAACCCGCAATCATATATGGAGGAGAACAATCAGAGTGGGTGAAGCGCTATCCAAACCGCATGGATATTGCCAAATTATCCACAAACCGTTGGTTTGAGGACAGTCTGACTGATGTAATTTGCTTGAAACCTGAAGGAGAAGTAAAAGATTTGAAGACATTCGAAACCCTTGGATCTAGAATCATCAACCACCGCCCGGGATGGAGAGGTAGGGAGCCTATCCAAAATAGTTTAATCGATCTTCCGTATTATATAGAGTGGGCCAAATTCATAGTCAATAACTAATCCAAGGAGTTATCTGAAGAAGAATTGGTGGGCGGGATTGTGGCTTCGGTCGGCCGCTATGATATTGACATAAACTTTTATAAAGCATTAGTAGAACTATGTGTCCCGAAACTAACACTTTCCACTTCTTACATGGAGAAGTTGGGGTTTCATTATGGGACAACAAGGAATTGGGAGGACTTCCAATTACCGGAGACATCTATGATGAAGTCATATCTCCTAATGACACAATCTGCCGAAGGTATGACCCTGAACTTTCTGTTCTAAGAAATCTTTTCGACATCTTCCAATGGCTCTCAAGACAAAGCGTTGACGAAGATGTATTTTTTGAGGATTGGGTGGAATTCTTTAGGAGATCAAGACATAATTATAGGTCGGCGTCTAATCCCCCTCCAAAGCCTATTTTGAAGGCAAATTTAGTTGCTTTTATAACACTGTGGATTTGCTTTTTTATTATGCCGGGTGATCGCAAGGTAATTAGACCAGGAGTTTTTATGATGGCATGCAACCTCGCACACGGGAGGAGAGTAGCTTTTGCCCCTGCAGTGCTAGCGCGCTTATACTTAAGCTTAAATGCCATGGCTAAACACAGAAGAGGGCCCGGATTTTCTACCACAATGTTCTCTGTTCATTTCTTATATGCTTGGGCGGGTTATTATTTCCGGAGCATATATTATCTCAAGATGAGTGTTTATATAGAAAAAAAAAGGGGAAGAGTTTTAATTTGAATAAAAATCTAATCTTTATTTCTACTTGAATTAAATTTGAGTTTAAATAAAATTTAGGGGGATAAAGGTCATTTTGAGCTTATCCATGCTTAAAAAAAGAGAAAGGGAATTTTAATATTAATTAAAGTCCGATTCTATCTCCCAATTCGGATTTAAAAAAATATATATAAATTTAAAATTTGAGTTTAAAAAAGAAATTTTAATTCGGATAATAAATCAAATTCAAATTTTTAAAAAAATAATTAATTACAGATATTGGAGAAGCGGATCGGGGAGATTTTTGGTTAAAAGAATCTCAATAGTATGGTGGGCGAGGATCTTTTGCTTGGGGGATGTTGAGGATTTCGGGGAATAGAAGAAGGAAGGGAGAAGAAAAAAGAGAGACAGAGAGAAGAAGGAAAGGAGGAAAAAAATGGGAGAGGGAGAGAAGAACAAAGGGAGATAAAAAAAGAAAAAGAAGGGAGGAAGAAGAGGAGGAGAAGAAAGAAGAAGAAAACGAAGAGAATTCAACAGGCAGACAAGGAAAGAAGAGGTACTATGTTCTCTATCTATTATTATATATAATATTTGGCATGGATCTAAAAAAAAGAAAAAAAAAAAGACAAAAAAAAAAAAAAGCACATGCATATACACATAATCCTTGCCTGAACCTTTTTCTAAAAAAAACTATATGCACGTACCTATAATCCATGCATGTATTTAAAGAAAAGAAACCATGTATGCACCATGAATCTTTTCTTTGTCTCATCATGAGCTCCGAACCATGCATGTATGTGCTCTTTTTTTCTCTTTTCTTTTCTCTCCCTCTCTCGTCGAGCCCGTGGCTGAGACCATCTTCAATTGGTGATGGTGATACGGCCTTATGGAATCCAGAGGTCAACGAACTCTGTGTCAAGGCCATCATCTCATTCCCCGGTTCTAGTTCTGGTCTTAGTTCCTCACGGTGATCCAAGTTCTCAGGCTCCTAGGAATAAGAAGAACTCTCCTCCGTCACTGAACCGGGTGTTTCTGTTTCTATGCCTCCGCAAGAGAATGAAAGAGAATGAGGCATCGGTTAAGCCATGATCCTGGTCCTGTGTTGATAGCCTTTCTAAAAGATTGAAAACTAGCCTGCTAGAGTCGAAGGCAAAGAGCTGTAGTCAATGCTTAAAAGAAAGGAGTATATTTAAATCCAAGAGCAACTGAAATCTTAGTTGGCAAAGGGAAAGAGGAGGACTAGATGAAAGATGAGGTCTGCTATTCTAGAAATATTAGGTCTTTTTGAAACTTCATGATTTTTGTTAAGGGCTTTGTCGTTGATCGTAATTCAAAGATTAAGAAGCGAAATTATGAGTTTCTTAAGATCAACATGAAATTGTAGGTATGGGAGTTTATTGAAGACCTGGTCGGTGGTCGAAATACCCACGTCTCCATTACCAATTTGCAATGATCTAGGCATTCAGTTGAATACAAAGACCGCTCGATACTGTTTGAAACCCACTGAACTGGCATAGAGGATTATCTTTGATTTGAATGGAAGACTAAGAAAGGAGGAGAGTCCCGATCTATGAAGAGAAAATGAGAGTTTGCATATCCATGTAAAGGCAGAAGCGCAAGATTCCTTGGGTGTTGCTGTAAAGATGGTTGAAAATTTCCTAGTCCCTATTGAAGATGAAGTCAATGAGTACAAGCATGCTCAGCTAAGGAAGACATTGTTTGTTCGCATTGCAGGCTTCCTGCTTTCATTCTCAACAGTAGCTTGCATATGGTTCTTCCAAGTGCTATCTTCTCAAGGTCTTTATTACTTGTCCCCTTCCAAACTTTTTTTCTTATTATTACCATCATTTAGAAACTCAAAGCATGCTCTTTACAAAATCAGTCTAGGCCATGTATCTTGTTTTGATATGTTTCCATTTTTGGCCTCTTTTAGACAATAATGATATTTTGTTTTAAAAATATGATAAAAAAAAGGAGATAAAAAAATGAAAAAAATGAAGGAATTGTAAAAAAAAGAGAAAAGAAAAATGATGTAAGGAGAGTAAAAAAAGAAAGTGAAAAAAATGGAAAAAAATGAAGGGCGAGTAGAAAAAAAGAGGAAAAAAATGAAGGGTGAGTTTAAAAAAAGAAGAAAAAAAGTTTTTTTAGAGAGGATGAGGGGTATTTTGGTAATTTTACAAAAACTCCCTGAAGCTTACCGTGATGTCCATTGCCTCTTGATAGTCACGGAAGCGAATGAGCTATTGAAGATCCTATTAAACTCCCTTTGAGCTCATGGACCCTATTTGAGGCCCTTGACTCTCTTACGAGTGATGAAAAAAATTCCAAAACCCTTAAAACTCTTTTTGAGCTGATAGACCCTGTTTGAGGCCATGACTGTCTTAGGAGTGATGAAAAATTTCAAAACCCTTAAAACTCTTTTTTTGAGCTCATGGACCCTGCTTTAAGGCCATTCACTCTCTTAGGAGTGTTGAAAAAAATTCCAAAAACCCTTAAAAACTCTTTTTGAGTCGATGGACCATGTTTGAGGCCATTGACTCTCTTAGGAGTGTTGAAAAAAATTCCAAAACCTTAAAACTCTTTTTGAGCTGGTGGACCATGTTTGAGGCCATTGTGTCTCTTAGGAGTGTTGAAAAAATTTAAAAACCCTTAAAACTCTTTTTGAGCTGATGGACCATGTTTGAGACCATTGTCTCTCTTAGGAGTGTTGACAAAAATTCCAAAACCCTTAAAACCTTTTTTGAGCTGATGGACCTTGTTTGAGGCCATTGACTCTCTTAGGAGTGATGAAAAAAATTTCCAAAAATCCTTAAAAACTCTTTTTTTGAGTCGATGGACCCCTGCTTTGAGGCCTTTGACTATCTTAGGAGTGATGAAAAAAATTTCCAAAACCTTTTAAAAACTCTTTTTGAGCTCGATGGACCCTATTTGAGGCCATTGACTATCTTAAGAGTGATGAAAAAAATTCCAAAAACCCTTAAAACTCTTTTTTTGAGTCGATGACCCTGTTTGAGGCCATTGACTAGCTTAAGAGTAATAAAAAAATTTCAAGACCTTCAAAAAGCTAAGTATTCTAAAACAGAAAAAAATCAAATCTAAATCAAGGCATTAAAAAAATGACAAATTAACAAATGAGCTCAACAACCTCAGAGTTAAAGTGTTGAAGAGTTCATAAGTTGCAAAAGTCTCACAAGCCCTCGAAGGGCCAAGTTTATAAAAAAATCAAATCAAGTTCCAAATCAAAATTCAAGACACAAGTTCAAATGTCCAAGTTTCGTGTTTCAAACAAATCAACAAATGAGCTCGACAACATCGAGATTACAGCGTTGAAGAGTTCACAAGTTACAAAAATTTCACAAGCCCAAAAGCCGAACCTTATGAAAAGTCAAATCAAATTCCAAATCAAATCAAAGTTGCAAATTCAAACATCCAAGATACTAAATTTCGAACAAATTAACAAATGAGCTCAACAACCTTAGAGTTAAAGTATTGAAGAGTTCACAAGTTACAAAAAGCTTCACAAGCATGAAAGCCGAAGATTATAAAATAAATCAAGTTTCAAATTAAATCCAAGATGCAAGTTCAAAGTCCAAGTTCCAATTTTCAAACAAATCAACAAATGAGCTCAACAACCTCAGAGTTAAAGTGTTGAATAGTTCACAAGTTGCAAAAAGCTTCACAAGCATGAAAGCCGAAGATTATAAAAAATCAAATCAAGTTACAAATCAAATTCAAATCTCGCCCTTTCTTGTTCATGCATCATAATGACGAGGTAGTACGAGATTCCAGATACCCGACTGGACCCTATGCATTGGATTTATATACCATGGAATATGTGATGAATCTTCGTTGTGGAGTTCTTCCACTTCGGTGTGCTCGACATATTTTTGCAGAACCTTATAAGACACACCGATTCGGGCGCCAATTTGGATACGATCAGCATACTTCGGCTTTCATTGATGTTCCCAGGAGGGCTCCTTCTCTCGGGATTCTTGCGGGTACTCGGGCTTCATCTTTCTCGCCAAAAGGACATCTAGCTCATTCTACATCCCCGAGAATGACGGAGAAGGGAGACTTATACTTGTTTATGCACGAAATGGTTGAGGGACCCTGTGAAGCTTTTTTCCAACAGAAACATACAGTATTGATCCAAGATGACTTTAGAGACAAGAAAGCCATTAATAGGGAGCGAGGGCAATCCTCGAGGAGCCACAAATTTATCAACGAGAGTATATTCATTGATCACACTGACTTATCTCATCAAAGCGGCAAAGAACAGAATGTATGTCAACTTTATTTATTCACTTATTTATTTATTTTTTCCTATTATTAGTATTTTCTAAAAACAAAAGAAAAGTCAACTTTTACTTTATTTCTTTCCCTTCACAAAAATTTTTCAAAAAAATCCCGAGTTTTTCCCTTTTTCTTTTTACCATTTCCTTTTTTTCCGGATTTTTTTCTTTCTTATTATTTTTTTTCAACGATTTTTCTTTTTTTAAATTTTTTAAAATTTTTTATTTAATTTTTTTTCCAACGATTTTTTTAAATCTCATTTTTTTCCCCGATTTTCAAAAATTCTGATTTTTTTAATTATTATTATTATTATTTTTTTTATTTTTTTATTTTTTTATTTTTTTATTTTTTTATTTTTTTATTTTTTTGAATTTTTTTATTTTTTATTTAACTCAAAGTTAAACCTTTATAATTTCACTCTTTTTATTTGACTCGAAGTCCAAATTTTTACTCAAAGTCTATTTCCAATATAGGCATACAAATTCGTGACACCTCATTAGATAATGTTAGGGCTATTCAAAGTCCTCTTTCTCCTTTTTCATCTTTACATCTTTAATAAACTTGATGACGTCTTATATCTAGATCAATTAAACACACAAGATTTAAGTGTCGGCACCGGAGAGAACATTGGAGTCGGCGACTATGTTGGGATGGAAGACAACATTGAGTAGAGGAAAATATGGAGATTGAAGAAGCTCTTCCTAATCCACTACAAGGTATTGCCCTCATGTCATTTTTGCACATTAACCCTTTAAATTTCTATGAATTTAAAAATTTATGCCACCAGGCCCTTTAACCTCTTTTTATTTCTTCAAAATTTGTAAATAACTCCCAAACTTCCATATTTTTATATTTTTCATGATTTCTTAAAATTAAACCTCTAACTTTCATATTTTCACATATTTTCATAATTTTTATGCAACTAACCCCTTTAACTTTTCTCTTTTTCCACACTTCTTCAATATTTGCAAATAATCCCCAAACTTCCATATTTCATATTCTTCATGGTTTTTGCAAGTACACCCTTTCATATTTTCACACATGTTCCCAATATTGCATGCGTATCCTCAAACATATATTTTTTATTTTTCCATATTTCTCCATAAATTTTGCAACAAAGCCCCTCTTTTTTTTTAATGCAAATTCCCCCAAACACTTTCTTTTCACTTCTCATCATCATTTTTTTATTTTTTCAATAACTTTTTTTTCGTTTTATTTTTTTATTTATTTATTTTAATTATTATTTTAATTATTTTTATTTTTTTATTTTTATATATATTTTTTTATTTACCATGCCGCACATTCTCTTTCTTTGGAGTTTCAACATAGCAAATATTTTCCTAATAAGCATATGAATAGGTCTATAAACCTATTTTATTCTTAACTTATTATATGATTTGAATCATGTGCACATGTAGCATAGCCAACATGCATCATGCATTTGAATGACATGAAATCCACTGTGGGACCACCAAGCATTTATGTAAACATAATGGTGAGATAAATCCAACATTCATCCGATTCATGTATTCATGCATAAGGGGTGAGAAATCATGTTATTTCAATGAGGGGGACAATCATGCTTTAACATTTTCTCTCCTTTCTTTTTATTTTCTTATTATTTTCATTTTTGCCCCTTATTTATTTTAAATTTTCTTTCTGTTAGGGAATACACCAATTGCCTTGGAAAATGAGCTCCCGCAGAACCCACCAATAATCCAAGAAGGTTATTATTTTATTTTTAATTAATTATTATTATTTATTATTATTATTTTTAATTATTTTTTATTGCATAACAATTTTCTTTTTCTTTTTAGCCATTCAAGAGAATGAAAGTATTTCATCTCTTAGTCAAACACCTTCAGCAAGTTTTATAAAAGATGTTCCCTCTTCAATGGAGAGTGATGACGGGAATACTCATATTGAGAGTGTATCTTGCGATAGCAAAAATGCTAACATTGAAAACACGCCTCATGATAGCGGTAACGTCAATGTTGACACCACACTTCCAGCAATGCAGAACGAAGGTTTTATTTATTTATTTATTTATTTATTTTCTTTGTGTGCGAATTGCCGTGACATATATATATATATATATATATATATATTATTTTCTCTTCTTCTTCTTTTTTTTAGTCGTCCAAGAAATTGCTAAGGACATTCATACTCCAACCTAGGAATTGGAAAGTGACGGCTCTAATGCCGACGTCGGGGTTACAAATTTGCCCGAACAAGACCAAGGTTTTTTTTATTCTTATTCTTCTTTTATTCTTATTCTTCTTTTTTTTTATTTTTATTTTTTATCGAAGGTCAAAATTTATTTGTATATTCTCTTTGTAGGTTCAAAGAGTAGTTTTACGCCTGTGAGATGAGATGATTAACAATATCAAGTCCCTCAACTATCACAACTACCAAGACATCATCAACAAAGTGAAGGAGTCAAAATTACTCTTTGAACCTTTCAACATTGATTTGACCAATCTAGAGCCTTTCATAGAGAAGATCCCTCGATGTGCAGCCTATGCCAAAGAAACCTCAGAGGATCCTAATGTTCAAGCTCGTATCCGTAATCAACAAGCCAAGGCATGCGTACATGAAAGAAATTTGGCACTTGAGCATCTTAACAAACTCAGGGGCAGACTGGACCAATGACATAAATGCGAATAAGGAGGAGTATCAGAAACTTGCTGCGAGGGAACATAAACTTCAGGTGGAACTTTGTGAGATTCAAGGCACAATGAAGACTTTGGGTGAAAAGATGGCGGATTTAACGGACCTATTTGAAGCTTCCGAGCCTACACAAGAGAACTTCAAGTTGCGTTGGATGAGGCTAAGACACAGCTTGCTGAGAATTAAGAAGAGAACTTAGATACTCCTCTTATGGCTATTTTCACTAAATGGCTTGATGAATTGGAGGAAGCAAAAGAATCATTGTTGAAATTTACTAGGCATTAAAGAGTCTTCTTTCTTTCTTTGCTTTCCTAATTTGTTTTCTTAGTTTGCTTTTCTAGTTTGTTTATGCTTTAGAAATTGATTTTAAACATTGATTATGGACATTTGATTTGAATAAGACTTAGCTTTTTTTTTTCTTTTCTTTTCTCATGCCTCTTCATAATTGATTGATTGATTGATTGATTTTTTTATATTTTATGTATATATATATATTTTTTTAAGTGAGGGCCTTGTATTTTTTTAAGTGGGTGGCATAGGTCTTTCTCCGTTGGCGTCAATAAGTTGATATGCACCTCCTTCGTAGATGATCTCCACAACATAAGGGCATTCCCAATTTGCTTTGAATTTGCTCTTGGCCTTTTTGTTGGTGATGATGGGTCTTCTGAGGACAAGGACCATCTCTCCTTTGGTAAAAGTCCAAAAACGAGCCATCTTGTTGTATGCTTGAGATATTTGTGTTTTGTAGATTTCGAGATTTTGTTGCATCCCTAATCTTTTTTCATCTAGAGAGTCCAACTCATCCAAGCACAGCCAAACATTGTTTTCATCAGAGGTTTCATTTTGCAATGCCATTCTTAGGGAGGGTATCTGGATTTCGAGAGGTCAGATAGCTTCAGTTTCAAACACCAAAGAATATGGCGTACATTATGTCGGTGTCCTATAGGTAGTGCGGTATGCCCATAGCATCTCCGGTATGCCCATAATGATGATTTTATTTCTTCTGATAGTTGTGCACTTAGGAAAGCCGGCCTTGGGTCCTCATCACTCCCCAAGTCGATTTCAACCAACTCATCAATTGTTGCTTGCCCCGTCTTCTAGTTCAAGTTGTGCATTCTTCATCTTGATTTCCTCTTCTTCCTCCTGTAATGTTACCATCTAACACGAGTGCCTGGAAGACTCAGAATAGCCTATTCCTCTCTTATCCACATGTGCAGTAGCCCACAATCGACGAAAGCTTTGATGTGACTTCCTTGACCACTTGATTTTGCTCCCAAACCTCTCAACTATTACCCTGAGCTTGTTGGGGTAATGGCTTTGGAAGTTTATGGGTTGAGCTTCATCATCTTATATTTCTTAAATATTTATGATATCATCATTCAAGATCTTTTTGCTTTTGTCCTTATAAAAGAAAATACTTCTTTCCTTTTCATGTCGAGCTGTCACATAAAATGTCTTTAGATGCTCAACTCTATTTACATTCAATTCATCCAGGCATTTGTATAGCCCATCAAGAATCCTCGTAATGTACAATGCATTTTCTTTAATAGATCTTTCAACTTGACCCTTACTTTGGTATATATCTGCATCACTCTCATCTTCTGATGACTCAGTGTCACTACCAAAGTGAGGTGGCGCAGGTCTCTTTTCTGGAGCACAGGAGTAGTTTTGGCCGTCTTGATGAAAGACTCTTCTTCTTGGCATGGCAATTTGGCCCCTTTGGTTGATTTGGATGTGTTAAGATAATTCCTCACATCCCTTCATCAATTCTGAACTCTTCCCTATCAACCAAATACTTTGCGCATTGATATAGTGTTGAAGGAACCAGCTGGTTTTCATGAATCCATGGCCTACCTAAGAGGGCTTTATAGGATGCATCAGCGTCAATTACATGGAATTTCACGTTAAATGATATTTTTCCAAATTTAAGGGTGATAGTGATCGATTCCAATGCCTTTTGGCTGTGCTGATTGAAGCCCTGGATAATGATCTTCTCCGAAGACAAGTGGCATACTTCAAGAGCTAATGCTTGAAGAGTGTTGAGGGTCATTAAATTCAAAAAAGACCCTGGATCAATCAAAACCCAGTTGATCTTTACTCCATCATAAAATCCTGTCACATATAGTGGTCTGTTGTGTGCCGTAGTGGCAAGCAATAGGTCCTCATCTGTGAAGGACACTGAAGATATATGAGATGCATATAGGGTTTCTTTTATGTTGACTTCGGCAAAGTATGCTTGATACTCCTCAAGATTTTGAAGGTCATGTATTAAAGACTCCCTAACTTCAGCTGACATCATCAATGCATCGTACATACTTAGGAGTGCTGGGGACCTTCTTCAAATGTGCCAAAATGTTTTAATTTAGCTTTTTCGAGGGTTTTTTTAGGGAAAAACATTATCTTCTTTAATTATCTTCCCTTTATCTCGGTTATTTGAATTGGGAGCCTGTCTTGGTTGGAGTGTCTTCCAAATTCCGAGCTGCATCTGATGTACATGTTGTGGTACCTCATCTTCTTCATCAGGGAAGTTCAGCTCATCTTCTGAAACATCATGAGCGACTATGGCATAACATTCACCTCTTTCTTCAAAGTAGTCTTTTAGGAGTGTCAAATTCCCCGGAGAAACCTGTTCTTGCAACCATTTTTGGAGAGCTTGACATTCTTCTATGGTGTGTCCTACAAGCCGGTGATATTGGCAGTAGTTTGGATGACTATCAAGATGCATCAGGCGCCGCCTTTTGGGTTTAGGCAAATCCAATCCGTTTTCTATGGCTTGATCAAAGAGCTCTTTCCTTTTATCTTTTTTGATAAATCTTTCTTTAGCATTTGTTGCTTTGGCAGGGGCTGGAGAATCCACAACCTCTGAGACAAAATTTTGTCCCGATGATTTTGGAGGGTATGTCACCCTTTGAATGAAAGCAGGGATGTCTTCAACAGGCATAACTTTCCTCAAAACCTTATATTTTGGCGCCTTCAGGGTGTAATATGGTTCTTTGGACTTTACTTGTGGGTAGGGCTCCAAGAGCTTGCCGTTCGCCTTCTTTACTCTCTCCCTAAATGTTATCTTCTTTTTTTGCTTCTTGCTGACATAGGGCAGGCCGTAACGGTCATATGATTCTTCTCAGAGAAGCTATCATATTCATCATTATCATCATCTTCTGGGTTATATAGAGGTTCCCCTCCTGAAATAACCCTGCAAGTCTCCACTTGCACATCTTCTTCAGTTTTAATTTTCTCAGTTAATTCCCTAAGTAAACTCTTCGACTTCTTTGGGAAAATAATCTTTGAGGGTAATCAGAATTCTTTCCTTCTGCTCATATTCTTCAAGGGTCTCTATATACTCCTCAATAAAGGATTTCTTGCGCTTTGATTGTTCGCGCTTTTGCTTTCTTTTCTTGTTCGTCTTTTATTGTTTTGTCTGGTGACCTTTATGAGGTTGCTGAGAGCGTTTCCAAATGATCCCTAGCAGTTCAGGCAACTTCTTCAACATCTTCATTGATCTTTTGGATATAAATACTTCCCATAGCTCTTCTGGAACAGCACAAGGTTTGTCATCCTCTGTCGATATAAATATTACTTTATTACCAACCACTGTGACTTCCCTTTGAGATGACTCCTCTGAGTTTAGGGCAGTCACATAGCGTATATGTTCAACTGGTTGCTCGGACAAAACATTCTTTGAGAGTGTGATTTTGCCCTCTTGGTATTGTCGCTCGACACAGTCCTTGAAAACATAACAATCTTCTTTTGTATGTCCCAACACTCTATGATATGGACAGTAACTGGGATGATCTGTCTTGCTTTGCTCTTCAGGTCTTTTGCATTTAGGGAGCTGCAGACCTTCTCTCACAGCATCTTTGAAGATTTTATGTACTTTATCTCTTCTGAAGGAATACTTCTTATTCATCCTATCCTTCAAAGAAGGAAGAGGTCTTGACTCATGGTAAGCACTACCTAAGTTAGGTGCCTTAGCTTGTTCTGGCTTATGGGGCTTCGCCATGCTTTTCCCTTTCTCAAAATTGAAGGTTGTAGCAGTATACTTAATGCCTTCTGTCTTCTTGGTTTTGTCTCTATCATTCCTTGAGGTGGTATGGAAATTGGACAACACCTTCCGGTTGGTCCTTTCCAATTTTTTAGCCTGTGAGATTAAGCCTTAGAATGTAGTGATGCCAGATGTACTTAGGAAAGGTGACATCCAACTATCAATGTTTCCGAGCAGTAAACCCACTGCCTGCTGCTGATCAAGTGGTTGTTCACATTTAATGCTCAAGTTCCTCCATCTTATAATGTAATCGACCACTTTATCATCTTTATTTTGACGAGTATCTTCTAGATCAGCAATTGTGATTTTGTCACTTATGCCCTCAAACCGTACTCGAAATGCATCTTTTAACTGCTGCCATGTATGTATCGACTCAGGTTGCAGATTTCCATACCATTCAAATGCTACTTCTGCGAGACTTGCAGAGAACTGTCTGAGGAGGAGTGCCAGTTTCGCACTTGTATCTCCACAGGCCGTCACAAAATGAGCCAAATGTTGGTCAAGATTGCCAATCCCAGTAAATTGCTTGAATCTAGGAACATTATATCCCTTGGGGTAGGGCACCAGGTCATGGTAGCTGGGATAGGGTTTGTCTCCATCTGCCCTTGTCTTAATTCCTTTGGCTTGATTTAATTCAGCAACTACCATTCACTGTATCTATTCCCGGGTCATTACAACTGATTGTTCCTGAACGGGTACATAAGAGGTTAACTCATGTTCCATCGGCCTGAAAGTCTCCTTTGGATGAGGTTCTGGACTTCTCGACCTCTGCACATTCTCTGTGCGAAACTGTGGGGTTATTCCTTGCTGAACTGTCCTAAGGGCTTCTCTCGGCCGTCGGGTTGGACTCCTCGATCTTCCTACTTGTTCAGGTCGATTTTCCATGAGGATTTTAATTTGTTTCTGCATTTGTAACATTGACCCCATCAACATTGCCATGTTGTCATTGAGTCTTTGATATTCAGTATCACGGTGTCCCTTTTGAGGAACAAAGACAGGTTCATCCTCTTCATCTTCATTTAGCGGTTGTACTTCTTTGTGTTTCCTTGGTGTTTTCTTAGTACATGGAGCAGTGGAAGGTTAGTCCCTATCCCTTGCTCCTCATGTGGTGGCACATGACTGGAACCTTCTTCTCCATTTAGGGAGTCTGCTGCTCTTCTACGGGATCTTGTAATAGGTCCTAGTTGTTCTTGTCTGGGTGGAGGATCTCCTCTTGCTTCAGTAACTATCCGACAAGTTTGTACTCCCATATCTGCATCAGACATTTCTTCATCTTTCATTTTCCTCTTCCATTGAAATTTACAGCGGGAAACCTTGGGTTGATTTGTTGCAGGGGTTAAACGGTCAAACACCGTCTTCTGCGCTGTTGAAATCAATTGCTTCTTCTTTTGATAAAATTCTTTTGGTCTTATCTTCTCTGACTGCAGTTTCCTTGATGCTGTGTAAGTCTTGTACAGGTTCTGACCAAACAAATTCTTGTGATAGGATTTTAGAGGTCTACCAACCTTGTTTTCACTAAGTTGGGGACGCAGGTCTGTAGTATTTGCGTTCTTGACCAGGTTAAGAGGTTCAAATGAGTTGTTGAAGGTACTCATTTGATTATTTTTGTGTCCTTGGAATGACACAAAATCCAACATTTGTTTTGGAATTTTGACTTTCCTTTGTGTGAGCCTTGAAAACACACTTTTCTTCTTTGGTGTGTCTTTTTATCAGATGAATGGAAAATTCCACATTCCCGTTCCTTTGCTGTAATGGTAGAGGTGGGTTCATCATCATCGCCAATCATAGAAATTACCCTTTTAGGGTGGGATAGCCTCTCAAATGTAGATACTCTTGGTGACGCTCTGACAGCAACATCCTCGCCAGTTGCAGGAACAACCACATTGGGGCGACGACCTTTAGATGGAAGTCGCGGGACAGTCAGGTTCTCCTCTGAAGATACGGATCTCCTTACGAATTGCACTGACTCAGATATCGTGCCAGAGGTCAGTTCAGCTCCTGCAGCTTTAGTGTTGAATGTGCGATTGGGCAATTGAACTTCAGTTCCTTCGCCAAGGAAAATCGTCAGTTTCGGGCTTCCAGATATAGTTGAGATCTATGTGCCATTTCTTCTTCTTTTCCTACAAAACAAAAAGAAACATTATTAGATTTCTTTCACAGAATATAGGAACAACGCCTTTACTTGTACTTTTGCCTCAAAGATGGGAGGAGAAAATGGTCCCACCGGGCGTGCCAGAATTTCTGGGATCGAAATACGCACCCGACATCATGAAAAAGACACCAGACGATATATCGAAACACAAATATCATTTTTTTTGTTTTGTGGGTTCTATTTCTAATAGAGGCAAGCCTCTATTATTAATTACCCCAGATTAAAATCTTAGGAACCTCCGATTAAGGGCAAAAGTACAAGTAAAAGCAAAAGGATTTGGGAATTATAAATCTTGTTATTTATTTATATAAACATATGTATTACATCACTTATATATATACATATATTTTATATCATTGCCGCTGTCAGTACCTCGCCGCTGCGTTGCCTGCCTTGTTGCCGCCTTAAGATATGTATCTCATTAAAAAAAAAAATTTCTTAGATGTCACCGTTGCCTCAAAATGAGCCTTCTTGTAGTATTGTGGTTGTCTCGGAATGAGCCTTCTTGCCGTATTATAGCTGTCTCGAAATGATTATTTGTTTTTTGTCATTTCTTTGGATATTTTGATTCATAAGTTTTTACCGGACAAAGATCCCAGGAATATAATCACTACATTCTCATAGCTTTCGGTGAGAGAGAAAAAAAAATGTTTACTCCATTTGTAAGTTTTCTATCTTGTTTCATCACTGATATGTTCTGAGTGGACTATTCTTTGTTTGTTATGAATCAAGTCACATCCTCTCGTTTTCTATTCTGAAAGAAAAGAGGAGGCGCTTTATTTCTCATGCAAGTACAAGAGTGAGAAGTTTCCACCTTAGCACCAAGAGGCCACACTTAGCTTCTCTGTGGGTTCTTCACCTTATATGGATCCTTCAGGCTATGATCTTCATAATACTTCTTTTTTTAGCACTATATTTCTCTCCTAGAAAGGAGCATTTCTCTCTACTTGGTTAGTGCCTTTAGTAGATTTTGCCGGTGTTAACCATCCAAAGAAAAAGGAATATTCGGCTAAGGAGACTAGTATTCGGGCAAAACTTCAAATGGTCATCATGTAATCAAACAAGTATGTCCGGATTTGTTTCGGAAGCAACTTTACTACACAGATAAAATCTTGTGTATTAGGTTATCCTTTCTTGTTTCATTCTCAATCCCTTGGATGTTCAATGATTTTTTTTATTAATTTCCCAGCCAATTATTTCAATGTGTCAAACTAAAACTGGAATTTGGTGGTCATTTGTATGTGTGGGACCTACCCTCTTTTTTTCAAATGATACCCGTGAGGATTTTTTTAATATAAATTTGAATTTATTTTTTATTATTATTATTATTTTATGTCAATATGTATGCATGCTTCTCATTTTTTTAATTATTTTTTTAATATATATATATATTATGTCACGCATGCACGCCCTTTTTTTTATTAATATGCTTCTCAAAATTTTTTATATCATGCACATAATCATGCATATAACCAATTATATATATATATATATATATACGAAGAGATCTCAGTGGCCTGATTTATTATTTCATGCTTCTCATTTTTTTTAATTATTATTATTATTTTAATTTTTTTTATTTCTTTATTTTCATGCACATATGCATGCTTACTTTTTTTATTTTATATGCATGCATGCATACTCATTTTTTATTATTATTATTTTTATTTCCTTTCAATGCACGTGAGGATGCATGCTTACTTTTTTTATTTTATATGCATATATGCATGCATACTTCTCAATTTTTTTATATTGCATGTCCTTTATACATATTGGGTTTCCCATTTCTAATGGCCACCATGTCCTTTTTTTTGCATATTAAAAGGATGGCATATTCCAATTAATATGTTAAGGCTTTCATTGCTCTACTTGTTTAAATTGGTGACCAGAATCTTTAAAATATAAAAATCAGAAGCTTGATATTTGGAGAGGCTTTGAAATCAATTCTTTTACTTATTTTATTATTATTTCATTTTTTATGTCATGCACGCATGCATGCGTATAATGAATCCTTTTTTTATCATGCGCATATGCATGCTTATGAATGGGGCTGGCTCCAGATGTCATCACCAGCGAACCAGAGAAGCATACGACTCAGTTACCACCACAGAGGCAAAGGAGCACCAAGTGAAGAGTGGATTCCTTCTGGATATGATTATCAGCAAGGGTGCGGCCACCCTCTAATTGCTTCCCAGCGAAGGTGAGACACTGCGAGTTTGAAGAGATGCCTTCCTTGTCTTGCTTCGCCATGGCCGACATGGAGGAGATGATGGAAGCGCATGAAAGACTTGGCCTTTTTACGCACAGTGTGCCTCGATAGTGAATAACAATCCCCTTATATCGGATCGGGTTTCAACCCTTTGTGACAAAAGTTTGGACCCATTAACCTCATCAACTCTTTAACGGGTCGGATCATTTTTTTATTCCATGTCCAAACTCGTTAAAGTTGTATCTTTTTTTAGATAAGCTCTTAAGTTTAGTCATCTAACAACTGTTCATAGATATCAAGTTACTAATTGACAAATGAAGAGAGATCTCACTAAACACATCAAAGAGAAGAACACTGAATCCATATCAACATGCAGATCATGCTTTTATTGATTATAATTCCACAAATTCGGATAAAAGTTTTGGAGCCGATACAAATATATGTGTTGCTTCTATCTGCAGCATTATATGATACAAGAAACTTGCAAATACTGATAAGTTCATGAAAAGTGTATCCATAGGCTTGAGGCCAGTTGTATCATGCTATATATGACTCTGTGGGCTCCTTTCTTTCCACCCGGCCTTTAATTGGGATTGACCGGGTGAAAAGCATGGATCACAAATCAAAATTTATTTATTTTTTATATTTCAGATGATTATGGGTTCATGACTCCTATTAGGGGCAAGCCCCTAATATTAATTACCCCAGACAATGTCATGGGAACCTCCGATTAAGAAACAAGTGTGAATGAGAAGTAACTGAGTAAACATAATAATTTTTTTTTATATTTAATTTCAAAGATGCATGCGAATACATGATCATAGACAAGAATACAAAAGAAGAGAGCTATTCTCTAAGAGAGCTTAACAAGAGATTTTTGTTTTAGAAAGAACTATTTCTATCATGCTCTTCAAAATTTATTTTTTAGCTGGCGCTCTTAGCTCCTATACTGAAAGTGTGTCAGAAGATCCTTTTAGCTTTGTGGATGTAGCTCTCCTCGATTTCCTTTTTTTTATATGGGTTTGTGTCTTGAAACATAGCTTAGTCCAAGCTGTGGCCACTCTACATTTACGAGTTGTCTACTTGGTCACTTTTGCTTCTTTTATCGCTGAAGACTTTGGCTCTTTGCGCTTATAAAATCTCCAGCTCCTTGACTTGTGAAACTCCTCAAGTCTTTGGCTTCTTGGTGCCTTAAAACTTTAGAGTTGCATTTGTCATTTACATGATGCATTTAGGTCTTAGCTCTTCAATGCTTTTGAGCCTTGACCATTTGATTTTTTTTTTAAGTCGTGACCTTTAACATGGTTAGGTCATTAACTTAATAATTTTGACTTGATTTTAAAATGGACCTCATACTCATTTTTTTTTTGAAAGAGACCTCATAATGGGCTTATGAAGATCTTTGCCAACTCAACTTTTTCAATGAGTGTTGATGAGAAACATTTTCTTTTTGTGAAAATTTTCATTCCTTTTTTTTTATTCATCATCATTTTTTCTATGTGAAATTTTCATTTTTACTCTTCCTTTCATTTCAAGAAAAAGATTTGCACCTTCCATTGCACCTCTTTTCAATCCAACGGGTGTCGAAAGACCTACAAGTGAGCTTAAAGAAATCTTTGTCAACTTTTCTCTTTTTTTTATGAGTGTTGATGAGAGATATTTTTTTGTGAACTTTTCATTTTTTTCTTCTTCTTTTTTTTTTTACTTCAAGGAATTTTTTATTCTTTTTTTCATTTCAATTTTTTTTACTCAAATGAGTGTCAAAAGACATCAAAGTGAGCTTTGAGGAGAAGGTTTGATTTTTTTTATGAAAAATTTCTCTCGACCTCAAGAGTGTCAAGACTTCAAGGTGGAATGAGAGAAATTTATAGATAATTTCTCGTTACCTCAAGGAAGTCAAGACTTCAAGGTGGAATTAGAGAAATTATGAAAAATTTCTCGTTACCCCAAGAAAGCCAAGGCTTCAAGGTGGAATGAGAGAAATCATGAAAAATTTCTCGTTACCCCAAGAAAAGCCAAAGCTTCAAGGTGGAATGAGAGAAATCATGAAAAATTTCTCGTTACCCCAAGAAAAGCCAAAGCTTCAAGGTGGAATGAGAGAAATCATGAAAAATTTCTCGTTACCCCAAGAAAAGCCAAAGTTTCAAGGTGGAATGAGAAAAATCATGAAAAGTAGAGCCTTGCAATACTTTGAATTGATGAACACAACAATAATAAAAAAAAAGAAACCAAGCCCATGAATCTGCATCTTTAGTATGACCCCATGTATTCAAGAGCCCTACCCAATCTACCTAGACTGAAAAGTAGAGCAACAACTTGAGCATGTATACGGTGGTCTGGTACGAACCCTCCGGCTTCCATTGCCTTTTAAAACCTCATCACAATCTCCCAACTTCCTCACACTGGCCAGTGATTTAAGAACTCTACTAAAAACTGATGCTTTTCTAGAGTGACCTGCCTTCTCATTATAAGTCCTGACAGCTCTAGATATCAAACCCATATCTAACTCTTTACTAACAGCAATTTTCTTAAGAAAGAGCAACAAATCACTATCCTAAGGCTTCTCTGAACCATGCATTGCAAACTCAAACAACTCTACAGCTTCTACAATCATCTTCCTCTTGTAAAACCTATCAGAAACCTTCACATACGTTTTCTTTTCCATCCCAAATCCTTCATTAGCCAATTTCTTTTTTTTTCCTTTGGAGCACCTAAAATTCATCGATGCAATCCTCTCTACCACAAACCCTTGCCAGTGCATTGTAAACAGAACCATCCACTCTAACTGATGGCTTCTTCTCAGTCCATCGGAAGAATATTAAAGCGATTTTTGCTTCTCCAAAACCCAATCAAACACTTTCTTTTTGCTTCTCCGAAACCCAATCAAACACTTTCCAAGCAATCTTCGGCCGATCTTCCACACTCCGAAGGACCAAATTTAGCTTCTTGTTATCAAGCGAGAGCTTTGCAGCCATCAAACTCTGTCTCGATCTCACCAGAACCGATCGGCTTTGAAAAGATCTCCACCGCAAGTGCTTGATGATCCCGGCCATTACAATCCGATGTCGAACCCGAAGAGAAAAAAAATGAAAACCTAGAGTTTAGAAACAGGAGATAACCAGAAGGCTGTAGTGGCCGCTGGCCGGATGATCAATGTCGCTGAAGGAATTGGACTTCTGGAGCTGGTTGGGTACAAGGGCGGTGACGGAGCTGCGGGTCATGACGGAGAACTCGGCACAGCCGGGAAAGTAGACTGCTGAGACCAGGGAACAAAAACTAATTCTCAAGGTATTTGATGAAATGGGAGAGAGAGAAAGAGAGCATGAACGAGAGAGAGAGAAGAGAACTCAAGCTCATGCATGCACGTGCATGTATTTCTCCTTTAAAAGAAATTATATGCTTTTTCTTAGAGGGAGAGAAAACATGTTCATGCATTTAAATTGTTAAGAAACATCAACGTACATGCATGCATTAGTTATGAAAGAAAATCATGGGCATGTGGGACCGTTGCATTATTCCCTTTTTAATGCATGATAGAAGCATCATGGTATGAAATATGCATGGCATGCACTCAATTTCACAAAAACATCATCAAAGGGTGGGGCCCGGTGCATGTGGAGGCATGGGGAATCATGTTCTTCATGGAAAAATAGAATTTATTATTATTGCATCTATTTTTTTTATTTTTTATTTTGCAAGAAAAAAATACATGACTCTCTCTGCGGATCAACCTTTTTCCGATCTCCTTGCCCTCTCTTTCTCTTTCTTCCTTCTCACCTTCCTCCAACAATTCTATCTGTCTTTTTTTCTAGTCTCCTCCCTTTTCTTTCTGTTTTTTTTTTCTTTCGTCTCTCCTTGGTCTCTGCTCCTCTCTCTCTTTTTTTTTCCTTGTCCTTTTTAAATCCCTCTTTTTGTTATCCCCGAAATCCTCAACACCTCCAAAGAATCTCCAACTTCCGGGAGATTTTTTTAAAAAAATTTGAATTCAAAATTTCCAATCTTATCTATAATCTCCTCCTTTTTATATATTTATTGTTTTATTTTATTTTATTTTATTTTGAATTTCCCTCCTTTTTTATTATTATATATATATATATATATATATATTTTAAATTTCAAACGAATATATATATATATATATATGCGTATATATCTTCAAATATATAAATATATATATATATATATATTCTCTTTCCTCTTCCTTTCTTGTTCTTTTTTTTTCTCTTTTTTTTTCACATTTGTTCCCCCAAAAATCCTCAATCACGTGAGAATTTTTTTTTCAAAATTTAAATTCAAAATTTTTTTTTAATTCTTATCACTTCTTCTTTTTTTTTTAATTAAAAATTTTTTTAAAAACTTCAAACTCCCTCTCTTTCTCTCTCTTTTTATTCATTTTTTTCATTTTTTTTAAAATATCTTATTATTATTATTTATTTTAATAATAAATTCCTAATGGAATTAGGAATTAAAAGAAAACCGTATAAACAGACTCCAAGGTCCCAAGAACATGACTTTCCATATAAGATCTTCAAAACCCCATTCTTTTTCTCCAATCAAGCTCACCGCAATTTTGAAGATCATTATCAGCTCTCTTTTGGCCTGTCATCTGCTCTACATTAACCATAGCAGAACTATAAGCTTTTCTTAGCTTATCTCCAACAGTTCTCTTTATTTCATGACTCCAAGTCCCTTCTTCAGTTAACAATGGATGTTTCATTGCTTAAAGCATTTTTTTTTGGCGACAAACAAAGGTTTTCTAGGGCTTTGTGAATAAGTTATCATAGATGGCAAGCCACATAAACCACTCAAATAATGCATCTCTGTCAAACGATGTTCTTATGGTTCTTATGCATTTGGACAAGAAGATGCAGCAAGGGGAAAAAAAACATGCACGTAGATGAGCAAAAGCTCAAAAACAATGATCAAATGGTAGTGTTTGAAGGCCAAATACATGAGCATCAACCAGTCCTCAGGATGATATGAACACCACTGTCAGTGTCCACAATGTCACTTATCTCTCCAACTTTCAGAGAAAAGGTGGCGTCATCGAAAGGCTTCTGCATCTGCCCTCGTCCCAAAGCGCCTAGATCACCGCCGCTCTTGGCAGAACTGCAGTGGGAGTGACGAGATGCGACCTCTTCAAAGTGGGTCCTTCCAGAGGTGATGTTGTCGTGGAGGGAGCAGAGCTCTGGGATGGCGACGTCCAGAGTGGTGGCGCTAATGATCCGACAATCGGGGTCCTTCCATGAGGTCTTGCGCTGCGAGCCTTCGTGCTTTATCAGGATGAGGGATGCCCACACTTGTTGCTCTGATGCCATCATTGCTCCGAGAGAGAGAGAGAGAGAGAGAGAGAGAGAGAGAGAGAGAGGGATAGCACGAGCTCTCGAAAATGGAGTAGAAAGAGAGCACGAGGGAAAAGGAATATATGCTTTTTTTTATGAATCTTCGCTTTTTTTTTTTGCCTCTTCTAGTCGTCTTTTTTTTTCTTTTCTCTTTTTTTTTCTTCAAACCTTCTTTTTATTTATTTTTATTATTTTTTGGGACCGGTCCTTTCTTCATAGAAGAGCACCGCGGTGCATTGGGGATTCCAAGAATCGAGTCCAGCTTCTCAAATGCGGATTTTGTCCAGATGATGAAGCAGTCGAGATGTCCTCCATGCGCGAGCTTCAGCAGATCGAGGCGCTCAACGCTAGCAATATCAATGCCAGCGATGTTATGGAAGGTTTTGACGATCTTGGAACCCTCGGTGCTATACATGACGAGAGGGTCTTTGCGGTAACATAGTGGCGACAACAATCATTAGCAGCTAGTAGTAACATCTGTCGAACGACATGCTTGGCGGCATTATTTCAGCCACTCAAGCATGCCCCGGCGGTAAACAGCGGCAACGGTGACGAGCGGCGGCGATCTCCTTCTTTTATATATATCTACCGTAGTCCATGGGAGGAGATAAAATACCTTATAGCTTTTTTCAGATTTTTTTTCTTCTTTTTTTTAGTCCCCCTGAATTTCTCCGCTCCTCCTTCCCTTTTTTCTTCTCTTTTTTCAGATTTTTTTTATATATATGTGTTTTATATATATCCTAAGAATCACAACGAATAATACCCAACTTTTAAATTTCGATTAATTTCGAATTTCCAATTTAAATTTTAATTAATTTCAAATTTCAAATTTGAAAATTTAATTTTTTTTGTTTTTAATTTAGTTTATTTATTATTATTATTTTTTAAACTTATTTATTATTATTATTTTTATTATTTTTTATTGTTATTATTTTTTTATTATTATCTTTTTTTCTTCTCTGAATATTTTTTTCTCTGACTTTCTTTTTTCTTCTCTCAATTTTTTTTGAATCCCTCTTTCTTTCCTCAATTCTTCTCTTCTCTTTCTAAAATAAATTTTTTTTTCATCCTTATCTTAACCCCAAAACCCCCTAATCCCTTATCCTAATCCCAACTTCCCATGAGATCACAACGAGTAGGTAGGATCGGATTTTGATTTATATATATTCCTATTTATTTATTATTATTTTTTAAAATAATTTCAAATTTCAAATATCAAGTTTTAATTTTTTAATTTATTTATTATTTTAATTTATTATTATTATTATTATTATTTATTTTTATATTATTATTCACTTAACTTAATTTGCCTCGGGATGTGTGTTTAAGTGCTTCAAGATTTGTACTTCCTAAATTGCCTCAAGATCCGTTCATCGCCTCGGGAGCTGCATTGGGATTATCTTAAGATTTGAGATTGCTTCGAGATATGTGTTCTCGAGGGCAATCTCGTAATTTGCATTTTGCCTTGAGATATGTTCTCAAGGGTTATTTTGTAATTTGCATTTTGCATTTGCCTTGGAATTTGCATTCTAGTCCAAGCAACCAAATAATCAATTAAGATTAAGATTAGGATGTTTAAATTTAATTCTAAACATATCCATGGTTTAAATTTTACTTAACTTAGGATTTGAGTTCGATTAGGACATATGTCACATTATTTATATATAAACAACCCCTAATCCAATACGATTGTTGATACGAAATTTCTTCTCACCAAATCCTCTTACAATTGTGCTACAAGAAGGGAACTCTCTAATTAGGGCCGAAACACAAACTAGGTCCAACTCTAATGTTGGAGCGGTACAGAATACCCGATGGTCAGGGTGTATTTGTACATGGATCCCTTCCAAGCTATGTGTGTCTAGTACAAGGGCGATGATCATGCAATCTAATATAATTTACAAATTGATATATAGAGTTCCCATGCATATAAATACATCAAAGTACACCAAGCATAAATCACAAACCCACCAAAATGCAATTAAATAGATCAAAGCATCCAACTACTCAAGTTCACCTTCTTCATGGGCGTAAAGGAGATTGTTATTGTCTCTGGAATTCGCCAAAAAAATCCATGAAGTGCTACAATAAAATACTACAGTAAGATTCAGGTTCACGGGCTTCTTCACAGCCATCAACGAAACCCGAGGCTTTGCCTTTTATCAAGTTCTTCATACTATGGCAACTGCTACCTTGCTGCTATAGTATCTAGGGCTCTAAAACATCATTTTCGGTGTCGTTTTCCTTCTCTTTTGTGTTGTTAAGTTCACTTGGGCATCCTCAAGACCTGTAACATGAATAAGAGATTCAGCGTTGTCTTATCAATCTTGGGATCCTTTGAACCTCAACCTTCATACACCTATTCGAGGGAGTTAGTTTAGGAATTCTTTACCGTTAGTCTTTAGTCTTATGGTTCTATATTTATTTATATCTCTATTTGTGATCCATAATAACCCAATTTGAGGGAATTGTATGCCTACGTCCCTCGATTATTATTTATGAATGTTGATTGTTAAATCCAATAAATCTTTCTAGTTTATGTGATTCATTGCATGTTTCTTGAATGCTATTTGATGAGTGCATTTCATATCATATTCACTCACCCTCTTTCCATTCATTTACTTGTCTTTTTGCGTAATTTTATCCATTTGAGGTACTATGCTAGGTATATTTGCTCCATGTGCAGAAACCAGAAGCTCGAAGCAAATTGGAGTAAATTCGGAGAGTAATCGAGCAGAAGAATCAAGATTCTGCTAAGTTTCAAGACTAACACATTCAACGCACACTCGTGCGCTGTTCCCCTGAATATCCTAGCCTGGACATGAACAAGAAAGTATTCAGCATGATCGTGCCATCAGGCCAAACACGTTCTCCGCATGACTGTGCATGTCCCATTAAAAATCTCAGCCTAGAGACAGTTTCTTTTAAACAGGAGAAGCACGATCTGGAAACTCCTCGCACGATCGTGCATAAGCAGGGCAGGGGCATGACATGATCGTGTCTCACCCCTTGAATATCCTAGGCCTGTTTCACTCAGAATCCTCAGTGAGGACACTGTCCTTGTACGATTGTGCGCAGACCATGTTGAGCCCGAAAATTGCCATATAACTCCAGATTTCTAAGGTTTTGAGATCATCTTTGTTCGGGGATTCTTTTCTCCACCGGGAGGACTTGGATGAGATCGAAGATCAGACTTCACTACACCATGAGGGGCTAACCATCCACGGTGCCTCGGGGTGTTGAACTACAATGTTTTGTATGCTTTGACTAATTGTTTTTAATGTCTAAAGAGTTTTTTGGATCCTAATGTTAAATCTTTTGTTGTATAACTTGATGTGTTTGATTTGCATAAATCCTTTGGTAAACCTTTTTGTATGGATGACCATAGTTGTGATTACTTATTGTGATTGGAAAACTCAATGTGTTTGAGATGCACAGTTACCCAAGTAGACCTTGGTGTATTTGAGAACCATAGATGCAAGATTGCTTTTGAGCATACACTTGAACCTTATAGGATGTACCTGGTAGGCATTAGAAACAATTCAGCATACTATAACTTGTAGGGATCACCTCGGAGCATTTCTCTCTTATTATCGAATACTCAACCCAAGTCTACCCATTCCTTTCCTCCATTCTCTTTAGTTTTTGTTTTGTTCTTGGTTAAACCAACCCAATCATTGTTTAACTAGAGATCAAAGGAAAACCGAGTATGACTTCCAGTCCCTATGGTTCAACAACCCTACCCCTCGCGGGGCACCACTTTCTAGATTAGGGATCTATGATTGCCCTTTAGACTTAGGGTTTGATTTGTCCCTTTTAGACCAATTCTTGTACTTAAGGCAAAACATAGGAGGGTGAAATAGGAAGAGATTCCATCTTAAATTTCTCTATATTTAGACCTGGTTGCTAAGAGATTGAGATTAGTAGGCCGTTGAAGTCCCCTAGTCCAATAGTAGAATATGATTGTCATACTCAACGTCTATCATAAGTAATAATCAAGATAACTCCTTTCAAGTATGCTTAACAATTCTCCAATTGTATTGTTTAATAACTTGTAAAAGTAAACTAAAGAAAGAACATAAACATTTAGGCTATTGATCAAGTGAAAAGGAAGTAATATGAGCCTCTCGTCATTTCCGGGGAAATACGACTCTCGTGCTCACCCATGAGGTATTACTTGATGACACGGACACTTGTGGTATTCACAGAGTCATTGTAATATTAATTGCATATTAAGATTCATATTTTCACACACATTAGAGGTTTGTTACTGTGGGTGTTATGATGTTGAAAAGCATATTTTATTGTTAATTGTTATTGTAATAGGTATGACAATGTCGCTGCTAAGGTTGTTGTGATGTCGAAAAATATTAGAGAATTTTTTTTTTGTAATTTTTTGTTCATGTTGTCAATTGTTGCTATGGTTATTGAGATGTTGAAAATGTTTAATGTTGTTATTATTAATAGTTATGACAATGTTTTTGTTATGATTGTCGTGAAGTTGAAAAATATTGTTATTCTTGTACTTATGTTTGTTGTAATTTTATTCTTATTTTTCTTATTCCTAAACGACAACAACAACAACAACAACAACAAAAATAATAAGTAATTATTGTTATTGTTGTTGTTGATGTTGTTGTTGTGAAAAAATCTTTTTCAGAATTGTACATCCAAACCACTTAACAAATATAAAAGTACTTTTGCATCAACATATCCAAACACAAAATACAAAAAAACGCTTAACTTACTCTGAAAAACACTTTTTTCAGAAATCCTACCAAATTGGAAAAAAACTTTTAAAAGCCAATCCAAACAAGACCTTAACCTACTCTGGAAAACATTCTTTTAAAAATCAGTCCAGATAATGCCTTAATAAAGCCAATAGTGTTGGGCTCAACTTAAGTTAAGTTGATTGGAACTATCAATTTTGGGCTCCCCATGAGCATATTTGCCTAAACCATTGACATTGGTGTGAGTGAGAATAGGCAAAATGGACTCAATATTGGCTAGTAGGGCCAGAATTGCTATTGGAGTATTTGATTGGACCGAAATGGGTTGCATTGTGTTGCTTACACTCGAGTCAAGTATCAAGTCTAATTGGAGTAGTTAGGCGAAGTCTATTTCATCTTTGAATGTGAGTCAAACTTGGTTGGGAGCAACATGAGTGTTATTCGGTAGCTCGATTGAGAATGCTGGAGCATCGCCGCAAGACTTCACAGCTTGCCCTTTGTATTTATTTAGGGATCTCATGGGTATAGTGGCCATCTAGATGTGAAGCATGGGAGGCGAGCACCTGCACCATGCTTGCATCTTGGCTACATAAGTATCTGGTATCGTATGGCGTTGGCCATAAGATCCGGAGCACAAGAATCATCAAAGGAGAACATAGAATCTATGCATGCCAGCATTGAGGTCCACTTCATGGAGGAGTGAGACACCACTTCCGAGCCTCACTAGCTCATCAAGAACACCAATAGGAGGTACTTGCTGCGAGAGATGGAAACTAGCTCACTAACTTAACCGATGATGGTAACCAACGTCAGCCAGCTCAAATGAAGTAGCACAAGGTTCTAGATCAATGTACATACACTGAGTGAATAATTAAAACTCTAAGTTTTAACTATTACGTCGACCAATGACAAGATCCCCTTGCGTATATCCCGCAAGTGCACGGGTTTGTCGAAGTAATAATCCCGGGTGAGCGGGGTTGAATCCACAGGGAGTAGGGAGTAAAGACACTTAATTCGACTCTTAGCTATGTGAAAGATCAATGATAAGGAGTGTGATAATGATTCAACTCTCAACAATTAAAAGCAATAAGTAAGAGAGCAAAAAGTAAGGAGGAGGTAAGGTAATCGATAAAGATGGGGTACTCGGATGATGCTTCACCTAGGATAATCGCTTCAAGTGCAAGAACTCTCTATTATGCTTCCTAATCAATGCAATGGTGAGTCGTGGAAATCCTTACATACATAGTCCCAAATCTAAGGTCAACAATGCCTAACTCTATTCATGTCCCGGAGGAGAGATTAAATAACCTCTCAACCTCGCACTCGAATAAAGTTGCAATGAGCTCTAGGGATTCCAGGTGATAAATCTCTTCCTAATTAGACCTAACCCTTTGGTCCAGGCGGAAGGTCCCTAACCACAATTAAGCCCTAGATACTAAGATCCCCTCAACGCTTCACTCCGTTGCACGCGCAACTAAGCCCCAGCGGAGATTCATTCCTTAGACCATTCACTCTATTATGGCCGCAAAGAACTAGAGGAACGGAGGGAGAATCTATCACGTCGGAGGGGAAAGGGGATGCTCCTGTACCTCTCGACTCACCCTCTCAACCCTCTCCAACCTAGCTTTGTCTAACGTTCGCGGTGTGTCACTCACTCACAAGGTTACCAACAAGAACTCTCAACCCTAGTGTCACTCTAGGGGAAATGTTCATACAATCAAGCATTCAAGGTTGGAACTCACAATAAACATCAATTTATTGAAAGCATAATAAAGAAGTTCAAAGAAACGAATACATCCTAGGGTTCACAATCACCCAAGTACCCACTAGGGGTTTAGCTCTCCATGGAGCTAAGTACAATCAAAGAAATCGAATGTAAAAGCAATCAATCCATAAAGAAACCCCCTCGATGGTCGTGTCGATGGTCTTGTGGAGAGTCCTCTACTCGTCGCAAGGGATCCTTTGTCCGGCCTAGGATACACCTCGCCGGATCGATGCAATCAATAACCTTCTTCCAAACAATGTGCGATGTCAGAGCCGTAGAACCTCTCCAAAACCAATACCGCTCAAAACCCTAACCGAAGCCCTCTCTCAAGTTGGGGAAAAGATGGAGAAAAGAATACCAAAATCGGGGCTGAATCGGCTTTACATAGGGCTGGAATCGGGCAACTCCACGGGTGTGACGCTGCACGCGCCCGTGCAGAATTTCCACACGGGTGTGGATAATTTCCACACGCCAGTGTGGATTCTCTGTTTCTCTGATTACTCGGCCGGCTGTGAATTGTTTTTAATGGTTGGGCCTAATTGTTTTTAATCGACGACCCTACTTTTCGCCAACTTACATTAGAGGTGTTGAGCACATTTGAGGTGAAACAAGATGAAAGGAGTGTTATTACTAGAAGACAAGGTGCCATTAGATTCCAAGCTTTTGGAAGAACTCATGAAATGAATCACATGGAATTTGAAAAATACTTGGGGATTTATGATGATGAATTCATTAGCATGTCGCTGCTTAATCGACTCCGCATTGATTATCCACTAGGCATGAGTAGAAGCCAGTATTGGAATTCCTTAGCGCCTAGTGACAACAAAAATACGCAGAAGGCTACTCGTTTGGTGAACCCAATTCACAAATACATTCATGCTCTCATTACACGTTCTATCGGGGGTCGGAAGGATAGCACTGGGGTGGTTATACAGTCTGACTTGTTCGCCATATATGGCATTCTGGAGCAGCACCCTATCCATCTTGGGCAACATTTAGCGAAGCATTCATTCATCAGGGTCAGTGTGTTCGTCTAGGATCCATCTTCGTAGGACCCTACATCACTAGATTGATTCGCGGTATGAATTTGTTGAACTGCACTCAAGGCATGACTATAGTTGGGGATCTTGGAGCGCCTATCTTGCGAGCAATTGGGTTATTATAGAAGAAAAGTGGCACGCACAGACTTGCTCCACATTTGACCACGTGAGAATCCAATCAATGCGAACAAGATGAGTCCTAGTCTGAATCCGATGGTGCACCTGCTCATGCTACCCCTAGCACTTCCTTTCCATCCAACTTTTACTCTCGGTTCACGGTTATGGAGGATGACATTCAGGCTATCCGTCACGAGCAGCGCGAGATGCGAGGACAGATTTACCAGGTTTTAGAGGGTCAGCGCCAGCTCACAGAGCATTTCCATCAGTTCGTCATCTCCTGCCATGGATCATCCTCACAGACCACTATTGCTTCCTGCTCCATCGCGACGCCATCTACAGCACCTTTTGATGATTTCTTTCACTTCTGAGCATGAACACTTGTTTTATTTTTGCAGCTTGTTTCTTTTCTTTACTTTTTGCATGTGTGTTTGTTTGATTTTAATAAGTTGGGGAGGGGATGCCCTACCAACCTTGTGTAAGACCTTCTTTATTTTATCTAGCTTGTGTGTTTGATTGACTTCACCCTAGTATTAAAATTTTGCAATTTAAAATTTTGTTTGGAATAATGATGCCCCTTTATGCCTTGTAGGACATTAAGGGAGCTTGGTGTGCCTCTCCACATTTCATGGAAGCCGGACGTGACATGAACAACGTGCAATACATTTATGATAAGTGGCTAAATGTATTACCTTCGGCTTAATGTATTTCCCTATATCAGGAATGAAAACCAATTCCATAAGCATTAACAGTAAAATCATTTTAACATCACATATAGTTTCACAAATCATTCAAAGTGAAGCCATACGTAACCATTAAAATAAATGCATGAAATGAATAATTAAATCATATATACATGTATTTTCCACAGTTTGAAACTATGTATTATACAAAACCAAATGTACTAATACAATTTATATAACATAACAAACTACAAATAAATATAAGTATATAAATTATTAAACAGAAAATAATGAAATAATTTAACAATTACTTCAAAATAGTAGTCATTAAGCACTTATTTCAAAATAGTAGCAATTAACTAATTATTTAAAAATAGTAGCCACTACCAACCCACTTGTTTCCTTTTGGTTTGCCGCTAGGCCTGGAACTCCCAAATAATTTTACATAAGTTCTTATTACTAATGGAGGAAGGAGAATTGTTAACATAAATAGCAAACATAAAACAGATGTTATAAATACCACCATGGAAAATGAAAATTTTGTTATTACATCAAGGTCATTGAATCTTTTTAAGAAGTATCCATTTTATACAAGAAAGGGCAAAATCCATAGTTGATGTGCATTGTCTACCATAGTTGTAATTGTATACTTGAGCATGTCCACCATGTAATCATACTAGCCATTTAGATAATGATTGATAAATCCATCTAGCTAGGGCACACATAGGGGAAGGGGTTTGAGTACATGCCTAGAGATGAGGTATACTGTTTCTAACCCTACGTTTAGGGTTTTTCCCGCTGTCCAAAGAGATATACCATGTAATCATTACTAGAGTCGATACATCTGTCAAGGGGAGTAGTTTGGAGCAATTCTCTATCATAATAATTCTCACCCAGTTTATTTACAGTCCTACATTTACTTTAGCCGAATCCTAGTTCAATTTCACTCTTCAACCTTTTTGTTCGAGCTAGATATTAGAAGAACAATGAGTACTAATAACTTACCAGTCCGTGTAAATTTGATTAACCGGCCCATTTAGGTACAATATGTGACTTGTACGACCAGTGCAATTGCGGATACGTAAGGAGCATATCAAACACGACTAGCATCGACCCTTTCTAGATGTCGTATATCTTAGAATCCTACCCCCTAGCTAGCAGTTAGCATGTGTTTCTGACTTCATTGTTCCCCAGGCGTAAATATGTGAACTGTCTCGTCGGCGGCTAGAGCACGCTTAGATTTTATGATTACTGATAAATGTCTAAATGTATGTATTTTATACTTATTATTATACTATTCATATACATTTTGATGAATCGATGCCCTTTTTGAGCTGCAGGAATTTGGCTGTTAACCTCACGGGCTCCACGCGCCAGCATGAAACCCGTAAGGCTCAGGTGGATAACATTAAAAAGGGGATCTAGGGCATCAAGAAGAGGTCTTTGGCCACAATTTCTCCACAATCATCACCTAGGGCTTCAAGGCAGAGGGAGAAGGCAAATCTAAGAGGCAAATCCAAGGGGAGAAGAGGAGTGCTGACAACGCCCCTTGCGTATGTCCCGCAAGTGCACGGGTTTGTCGAAGTAATAAATCCCAAATGAGTGGGTATCGTATCCATAGGGAGTAGGGAACAAAAACACTTATATTGTTTCTTAACGAAGCGAAAAGTGAATAATATATGTGTGACAAGATGTAATGTAACAAAAGTAAAAGAGACAAGAAAAAGAGCACAAGTAAAGTGGAGGTAAGGCAATCGATATAAATGGGGTACCCCGATATTGTTTCAAGTGCAAAACCCTCTATTAATGAGTCGTGGCGATACTTCACAACATGGTCCCAAATCTAAGGCCAACCATACCTAACTCTATACATGTCCCATAGGAGAAATTGAACAATCTCTGACCTCGCACTTGTATAGAATCGCAATTAGCTCTAGGGATTCTAAGTAATAAATCCTCTTCCTAGATGTAGACTTAACTCTTTCGTCCAGGTGGAAGGTCCCTCGTCACAATTAAGCCCTAGGTGCTAAAATCACTTCAACGCTTCACTCCGTTGCCTCTGCAACTAAACCCCAGCAGAAGGTCATCCCTTAGCCCATTCACTCTACTATGACCGCAAAGAACTTGAGGAAATGGAGGTAGGATAAATCACAAAGGAGGAGAAAGGGGGCTCTCCGCTGCCTCTCGACTCACCCTCTCAACCCTCTCCAACCTAGCTTTGTCTAACTCTGGTGGTGTGTCACTCACTCACAAGGGTTACCAATAAGAACCCTCAACCCTAATATCACTCTAAGGGAGTATTCAAACAATCAAGCATACAAGATTGGAACTCAATTAACACATCAATTAATGAAAGCATAATAGCAAGATTTAATGAAACAAATACATTCTGAGGTTCACAAATTCAAGTACCCACTAGGGGATTTAGCTCTCCATGGAGCTAGTTACACAATCAATAAAATCAAATGTAAAAACAGGTAATCCATAGAACACACCCTCCATAGTCGTGACGATGGTCTTGTGAAGAATCCTCTACTCATCCAAGGGTTTTTTTGTCCGGCCTAGGATACACCTCGCCGGATCGGTGCCGACGAAAGCTCTCCCACTAACCTTCTTCCAAACGGAGCGCGATTTCGGAGCCGTAGAACCTCTCCCAATCCCTAGCCAATACCTCTCAAAACCCTAGCCGCAGCCCTCTCTCAAGTTGGGGAAAGATGAAGAAAAGAATGCTGAAATTGGGGCTGGAATCGGATATCCACAGACCTTGTGGATTCACCGCACGGGCCTGTGGAATTAAGGCACGGGCGTGAGGAATTTCCACACGCCCGTGTGGATTCTCTGGAAATCACTTTTCTCGGTCGGCTGTGAATAGTACCTGCTACAGTGAATTGCTACGTTGTTTACTACAGTACCCTGCTAACGTACTGGCCTGAAATACTCCCGAATCCATGTTCTCATCGAGGTAACGTAAACGAGCACATGTTTACGTCGTAAATCACTTTGCTTCTGCAATAAACGGCTACATTGGTGGAGATCTTGCTATACATGCACAAGCCAGAATACTTGAATTTGATTGTCTTTGTGCCCCTCCAAATCATTGTGCTAATTTGAATACAAGGAGGTTGGCACACATTCTCGCATCTTGAACCCAACTTATGTCTTCACGTTTGATCATTCTCAAGATCTTCTCAAAATGGTGCATTCACGATCTACATTGGCTTCTTTATCTAACATTCGGCTTCACAACCCTATATGCATGAAAGTAACAAAAATGAACACATATTAACGCTAAACCTGATAAAAGTAATGTTCATCATAAGGAAAGAACACTTCGCATTCTTATCACACAAGCACTTATCAAACTCCCCCACACTTAAGCTTTTGCTTGTCCTCAAGCAAAAATTAAAACATTAAGGCATAGATAAAGGAATTATTGGAAGTGCTTGGCCTTAGATTCACCAAAGCATACAAAGAGAGCATTGTACAAGTAAGGGATGTTTCAACATTAAATTCGAAAAATCAATGCTTTAGCTAAAAACTTGAATAAAAAAGGACAACAAACCCGAAATCGTGTAAGTGTGTGTAAACTCACTCAAGTCAACCCAAGATATACTCCTCAAAGTTCTAAGTAAAAGGGACTCATTAATCTACAAAAAGTAATGAAAATTTGAAAAGATGGTGGCTTCACTTCTATCAATTGCCTTACCTCTCATCTATTTGTGCTTCTCTCTTTCTTATTTCTTTTATTCTTGCTTCATTACATTTTATCAACAAAATCATTATTCTGTCTTCTCTTAGTTAGATAGCAATCTTGGTATTTTTATTCCCTACTCCCTATGGCGACGGTACCCACTCACCTGGGATTTATTACTTCGACTAACATGTGCACTTGCGGGTCACACGCAAGGGGCGTTGTCAACTTTTTAGCGCCGTTGCCGGGAGTGTAGGCGTTTAGAGATACTTTGCACTTTACTATTTTAGCTATTTATCATTCATTCTATTTCACATTTTCTTATTCTATCATCGTTCTGATTTTTTTTTTTAGTTGCAGCTCCAAGTTATGACCCGAGGGAACCCTTCACAAATTGTTGAAGAAGATCCTGAGCTTTAGCATACACTTAGAAGAAGGGGAAAAGAACCCGTACAAGAACCGTCAATCTGAGTTGAAGTAGAATGTCAAGGGTCGGATAATATGGCAGAACAAAATGAGCAATAGAGAACACTTTCCGACTATGCCAGACTTTTAGTTTTGGGCACACAATCGAGTATTGTGTGACGCCCGATCATAGCTCCGAACTTTGAGCTGAAATTGGCATTCATTCAAATGATTCAACAATCAGCGCAGTTTAAATGGTTTGGCCGATGAGGATCCGAACAATCATATTGAGAACTTCTTGGAAGTTTGTGATATGTTGAAGATTAATGGAGTGTCGGATGATGATATTAGATTAAGGGCTTTTGACAACGCCCCTTGCGTATGTCTGGCAAGTGCACGGGTTTGTCGAACTAATAAAATCCCAGATGAGTGGGGTATCGTATCCACAGGGAGTAGGGAATAAAAACACTTAAATTGTTTCTTAACTAAGTGAAAAATGAATAGTGATATATGTGACAAGATGTGAAATAACAAAAGTAAAAGAACAAGAAAGAGAGGACAAGTAAAGGAGAAGGTAAGGCAATCTATATAAATGGGGTTCCTGGATATTGTTCCGCATAGGACAATCGTTTCAAGTGCAAGAACCCTCTATTATACTTTCTAACTGATGCAATAATGAGTCGTGGAGATCCTTAATACATGGTCCCAAATCTAAGATCAACCATGCCTAACTTTATACATGTCACGGAGGAGAAATTGAACAACCTCTCAACCTCGCACTCGTATAGAATTGCAATGATTTCTAGGGATTCCAAGGGATAAATCATTTTCCTAGATGTAGACCTAACCCTTTGGTCAAGGTGGAAGGTCCCTAGCCGCAATTAAGCCCTATGTGCTAAAATCACTTCAACGCTTTACTCCGTTGCACCCACAACTAAGCCACAGCGGAAGGTTATCCTTTAGTCCATTCACTCTACTATGACCGCAAAGAGCTTGAGGAAATGGAGGTAGAATAAATCACACCGGAGGGGAAATGGGACGCTCTGCTACCTCTCGACTCACCCTCTCAACTCCTCCAATGTAGCTTTGTCTAACTCTTATGGTGTGTCACTCACTCACAAGGGTTACCAACAAGAACTCTCAACCCTAGTATTACCCTAAGGGACTATTCAAACAATCAAACATTCAAGATTGGAACTCAAATAAAACATCAATTAATTAAAATCATAATAAAGAGGTTCAATGAAATGAATACATCCTAGGGTTCACAAATACTCAAGTACCCACTAGGGGGTTTAGCTCTCCATATAGCTAATTACAATCAATGAAATCAAATGTAAAAGCAAAGAATCCATAGAAAACCCCCTTGATAGTCGTGGCGATGGTCTTGTGGAGAGTCCTCTACTCGTCCAAGGGTCCCTTTGTCCGGCCTAGGATACACCTTGCGGGATTGGTGCCGACGAAAGCTCTCCCACTAACCTTCTTCCAAACAGAGCGCGATGTTGGAGCCGTACGACTCTCCAAATCCCTAGCCAATACCTCTCCAAACCCTAGCCGAAGCCCTCTCTCAAGTTTGAGAAAAGATGGTGAAAAGAATTATGAAATTGGGGCTGAAATCGGCCTTAAATAGGGCTGGAATCGCAAATTCACACGCCCATGTGGGCGCCCCTGTGGATTTTTCGCATGGGCGTGTGGAATTTCCACATGGCTGTGTGGATTCTCTGTTTTACTCCTTTTTTGGCCGGCTGTGAACAGTACCTGCTACCGTGTTTGCTGCAGTATCTTGCTACAGTACTGGCCCGAAAACACTCCTGAATCCATGTTTTCATCGAGATAACGTAAACGAGCACATGTTTATGCCGTATATCGCTTTGCTGGGATTCTCATCACATATATACTTTTCAATATAGAGTACGAGCATGCCCCTTTATTAAAATAAGTAACACATGAACCAAAATGGATAACAAATTATTCATTTTCTTGGCGAGAAGATTTGGAGAGTACCATATTCCATCCCCCGACGAGTTTATAAACCTTCATAGTGGATCCAAGAGAATAATTGATAATTCTTTTCATATATAAAGCTCTGTTGTTTATTATTACACTAGAGTCAATTTTATGAGTCACAATGAATAATAAATTTGACATTTATCATATATTACAATTACCAAGAGAATCAATACCTTGAGCAACAAAGTTCAATCTCATCTAGTACTTGCTAAAACTCTATTTGTGCATCTATAGTCCCTGAATAAGTTTTAACAAATCAAGATCAATTAAACAATATTGACAAAAATGACTATAAGCCTGGCATCATCCAGGATCAGCTGTCTACTCGGAAGTGATCTACAAGGTTCATTTGGTGTAATATTCAAGCTCTATCTTAACATTGCTTCTTGAAAACAAATGAGAATGTCGTGCTCGGGATTTGTCTGGTTTCTGGATTCAAGACCATTTGCAACTGGCATGCTAACAACGTACAATAGATTTCAAGTTTGAGGACGAAAGAAATGAACACTTTCAAAAAGAGAACTCAAAAAAAAAAAAAATGTTTTGTGCGAATAACCTGTTAAGAGGGCAGTTCTATATGTAGAATTTAGAACTTAGGAACCCACTCTGAAGCTTGTATTTCGGCACGCTTGGTCATATAGCCTTGCACCTGATTCAGTAAGTCAAACAATCCATTTAAGGCAAACGTTAGCTTTCTACAAATTTAGGTTAGCTTGTTCTTAATCGGGCTCGAAGAAATAAGCTACAGCTGAGTAGAGCGGCATGGACTCGCCCCTGTGGGCGAACATGTGACAAACGCACGGACGTGGGAATTATCCGCACGACCGTGCGGATCTTTGCAGAAGAGCTCTCTCCATCCCGAGAAGACACAGTTGCGTGCGTTCGCCCCTGTGAGTTGGGCCTGTGAATGTCCACGCCCGTGCATAATTTTTGCACGGGCTTGCGAAACACTTAGATGATTCTCTTGGTTGGACAGTGAAGCCACAGGGGCGTACGGCTGCCCTTGTGGGTCGGGCGCACGGGTGTGGGTATTTTCCGCACGCCCGTGCGGTTGTATTCAGAGATATAAGGAGTGCTTTCCCGAGAGCACACAGGGGCATGTGTCTGCCCCTGTGGCTCTTTCCTCTGGAGGCACACGGGTGTGGGTAACTTCCGCACGCCCGTGCGGTTGTGCAGAATTCCAAGAGACGCGATTTTTCTTTAAAAATCGCGTTGAAATTTTCATCCATTACCCTTCGAGACACTCAAAAATCACTCTTGATCAATTTCCCGACCTATAACCATTGTTTTAGAGGGATTCCCAGTCAATTTTTACGCCGAAGCCAAAGTTTTCATACCCATTTCATCGGTAAATCTTTTAATCTCTCTTCTATTCGCCATTTCTTGTTTTTAATGGATTAAAAGTCTTGAATTGCACCAATTTTCACTTTATAATGGTTTATGCATGTTTAGAGAGTGTTTAGCTATGTTTTTAAGTTATATTTTTGGAGAATTGACATGCAACCATGTGGTTTTCACTCCCCGTAGATCCACACGGACGTGGGTAATTTCCACAAGCATGTGTGGAATTTTGCAGTATGATTTTTTTTTTTAGCTTCTATGATCATTTTCTTCATCATTTATCGCAGGTATGGCACCACGCTCGAAGAAGCAAGAGGGTAAGAGCCCTCGCGATACTTTACCTAAATTGTCGCATATTGAATTCTCGAACCCCGAGCATTAGGCTCGATTCGAGTGGCTATCGTGACTTAGGTTTGGACAATCCCTATTTGTGGACCTGAGTGTGCTGAGTGAGGTCCAGCGAGGTGATGAGTTGGCCAGAGAGATTGACGCGCTGATGGACATGGGAAGCGATACGAGAGCCAGTTATTCGCACATTGACACTGGAAGTACTGGCGCCTTTTGAGTTTGGGCAGCCATTTGGGAGAGATGTCATACAGTTCAGAGCGTTCGGACGTCATTTTACCATGAGTGTCACTGAGTTTTCAGTTCATATGGGCTTGTATGACGAGACATACACAAGTACCGAGGAGTATGGGCACTTGCCGACAGATTATCCTAACACCGTGGCCCTACTGCAAGCTTACCAAGCTTTGTGCAGACAGGGGCAGTATGAACCGGGAGTGTCCAAAGCCACATGTTTGTCCCGGCTGAGCTATAGGTATTTATTCGCCATCCTTAGCAGATCTGTGGATGGCCGAGGAGGCTACCACACAGGACCTCTGAGCATGGAGGGGTTACTTTATTTGTATTCCATGATTCGGACCATGCCGATTCACCTGGGCACATTGTGGCTGACTTTCTGTGACACCATAAAGCAACACCCAACATAGTGAGTTTGAATGCTTGGTTGCTAACGAGGTGAAAGCCCTAGATATCATATTCGATGTGCTATGTGATGAGAAGAAATTCCACCTAGCATAGACATGTCACAATTCAAGGGGATTGTGAGTAAGCAAGCCTCTAGTTAGGGTACTTTGGAGATCCTATCTCCCTCAATCCTCTTGAGTGAGCTTGTGATAATCTCCGAGCTCTTTGCAATCATGTGGAGTAGATTTTAGGAGAAATCACATCTTTACTCTGTATTTGGGTTAAGAGAAATCACATCTCTACTCTTGTGTGAATGTATGTATTAGCTCTGCACCTATTTAGTTACTCATGGCCTGAAAAATCAGGGTTTAGTATAATTTTGAAAATCTCTTGGGTTCAAATAGGGTTACAAACCTAGACAACCTTTGTAATGTACCTTATAACCCTAGAGGAATGCTATCCCAGACATCATTTTCTTTTCTAACTTTCCTCCTGCTTTCTATATTTTTCTTGATTTTATTCCCTTTTGTTCACACACATCACTTAATCATTTAGGCTATTTTTCAAAATTAGGTCTATTACTAGTATTCAATTTTTTCCCTTTGGATCGATACTTTGCTTTATGCACAATATTATTATGTGACTTGCGTCCCTATCAAAAACACAAAATAATTATCTATCAATGTATCTTTTAGATAGCACCACAAGGAATATACTTATGTGTGGAATATATTTTACAGTGATTTAGCGAAGTTTTGAAGATCATCTAGTGAATATAAATCAACACCACAAACTCCACCTACAACCTCAATGTTGTCTATTTAATCACTGTATGAATTTTTTTAGGAATGTTGCAATTGGAGCAAGTTCTAGTGGTGTGTTGCTATTATGCTTTAAAAGTTTTAATCCAGCTACTTTAAGCCAATTAGGTTAATTATAACAAGAATATTATATATATATATATATATATATATATATATGTAAAGAGAAAAGAATTACTGATTACTAGGAGTTATGTTGAACTTTTCAGGTGCAGAGAGGTTAATTTAGTGTATTATGTTGGAGCTATGGTATAAGAGAAACTGGAACAAGAAAATAAATCTGAGGCTTGTCATCAAAACCTATAGAATTCAAAACATTATATAGAAAGTACTCATCCAAATGCATAATTAATTCCTTAGCTAAAATGATATAAATTAGTTTTAAGATATTGCTGCAATGGCTGATGCATTAATGTCTTTTGCAAATATTGGAGGGCCTTAAATTTCTTGAGATTAAAGATGTGTTGATTGCAAATCGAATTGAATTACAAGTTTATATCTGATTTGAGTTAGGAGATAAAGGGAAAGGTGATTAGAGTTGTCTTATATTTTAATCAATACATTATGCAGATCACATGTTTTGAGTTGTGTAACTGTATAAGAATACAAACTCAACATTTTGATATGCTTTTTCTACATGCTTGACCTAGTCACAACTTTGTTTTGAATTTTTTTTCCTATGGAAGATAATATTAAGATGCCAAAATTAAAATTTAAAGCATAAAATTGGCCCGACCAGACACTGCTAGCAAAGATGCAACTATGAATGATGTTCGTACAACTCGAAAACCTGATGCTCAGCCTCACAGCTCAATGCATTCATCTTCAACTAATTCAAATGGTAATGACAAAGATGCAAATCAAGACAATGGCAACACATTGGAAAATGTGGAAGCTGCCACTTAAGCGCTTAATGTAAATACAAGTAATTTGGGTTTTTGAGTTTGAAATTTGTCTTTTGACAAATTGTTGTAAATATTATAGTTGACTATGGGCACACTAAATATTATAGCGAACAACTTTAAAGAATTTATGGGCATTACCCCCCGAAGAGAAAGTTTTGGTTAGTGTGAAACATCTAGGGCATCCAATTGGACCAGAGGCACAACTGCTTTCTTCATTTTTAGCTATGCTCGCTCGATCTAGTCAACGGATTGGCCTTCAATATGAGACTTGGCATAAAGTGTTGAAAACATAGAAGGAAGAATTATTAAAATTCATTGAGGTATGATTACAGACTTAAATTTGTGTTATGATTACACTTGAATAAATGTCATTAGCTTTATAATATTAAACTTAAAATAATTTATGATTTTCACATCTCGAAATTCCAAAAACCTATGTGCTTAGTCTTTGGGAAAGAAATGGAGAGATTAGAAATATGATTTGACAAAATGACATCTCAAAAACTAAGCACATAGGTATGATATAAGTTAATTGAAATGACATCTCAAAAACTAAGCACATAGGTATGATATAAGTTGGACTGCAGGCAAACAAGCAGAAGCATCAAGAAGGGACGATTAGATGGAAATGATATAAGTTAATTGATTTTTGGTATTCGAAGAAAGGAGAGGTTAGAATAATTTTTTTTGTGATATTAAAATTGTTAAATCTTACTTGTGTGTCACTTCATGTACATGTCATTATATAGGAATCTGAACAAGTTGGAGTTGCATCCAAAAAGTTGCAGAAATATACACACATATCTTGTTCAAAATGTTTTGCAAGGAAAGAAAAAGAAATGGTAAGAAATTGTTATATCTTTCAAGATCCAATTTCTTTGCTTTATGATATTTTTTTTAGAGTTAAACTTTGTTTCATGTTGTTTTGGTGAGTTAGGAGCTTATTAGTGGAAGGAAAATTGAGCATCTTGAGTTTTTCAAAGCCACTCAACAAAAAAGGATGGATCTCATGTGAATGTAGAAACTTAAGAAATTATGGTAGTGATTAATTCTCCAATTCTCAACATTTTAATTGCTTCCTTCTAAATCAAAGACTTGTTACAAATTTTTTACTTAAATATAGGAAAAGGCAAATGGAAAGCTAGCTAAATATGAAGTAGAAGTTGGAGATGGGGAAATGATTGAAGTGCAGATATTGACTCAAATGATTGGAAAGGAACGACATGGCCGAGTAAGAGAACTTGGATTGGATCTAACTCCTACAAGCTATTATGGATAGTCTAGTAGTCGTGGCACCACAACATGCATCAGTCGGTCATTCAGATGAGTGTAGAGATTTAATCCATCAAATCGACCAGAGTGTAAAACAGATGGAAGAAGAGCGTGAGCGAGAACGTGGTTAATACAAAGCTCTTTTTACTTTCTTGCAAAATCAATTCCCTGCAACTAGTATCCCCCTCCCTGACATAGGTGACCCAAGTTCACAATCTCAGGTTTTTCAAACTTGTAAATTATTTCCATCTTTAATTCAGCATTCTAAACATTTAATTCTAGTTACAAAATCAATCTACTGGACCTAAGATACCTGAGGCTAACATAGCCTATTTTAGTTCACGATTTTAGGTAATTGAAAATTAAAAAATATTATTGTATATATAGCTATTATATCTAATGCTTAAAATTGTAATTGTAGAATCAGTTTTCTGGATCGCAATGATGGCACTTCCACTTCTACATTTTTATAGATTGGAGACATGCTTTTGGTTTTATTTTTGTGTTTTGGTGACGTATCGACATTGAATAGTGATTGTGTATGTGGTATTTTATAATTTTGTCTCATGATTGGTACAAACTTTTGTTTGTAAATGATTTGGTGATCTTTAAATTGGTTTATATCCTAGATATTTATTTGATTGACTTGTCTCATATATTTGAATTTATGGTTTTGTGTACACTTTCAGAAATGGTTAATCTTTTACTTTTATATTCAAGTTCATCAAAATAATGTTTTGGTTTTATTTAAGTGAAAAATAAGCAAAAACAAAATTTGGATATTATTACAAAAAAATATTGGAAACTCGCGGCCTTTCCAAAAAACGCTGGCAAAAAAAATTTAATAGTTTATATGGCTAGATTGCGGCATTTAGGGAAAAAACTGCCTGCCATATTTTTGTAAAAAAACACGGCCATGTTTCTGACCTCTCAAACTAAACCATCCAACCCTTTGCCGTCATTTTCATATGTAAACACTGAAAACATGATGGTGTTTTATGCTAAAATGCCGTGGTGGCTGTGTTTATTGATCAAAACGCCGTTAATATTACTGTCGTTCACTATCGAGAATGCTGGTACTTTTGCCGGTATTTATGGAGGAAACACCACTAAGTGTCTAACGTTTCCAATAAAAACAACGGGCCTTCAGCGACACCCTCATCACTAGCGTTTATACCGGCATGTTGTTGAGACGCCACCACTTAGTTTAGTGGCATTTATAAACCCTAGTAATGGTAAAATAAAACACTGGCAAAGGTGAATAGCTCTGTAGTGAATGCACCCACATGTTTTGTAGTGCTTTCTTCCCACTGGTAATTTAGACAAGACCTTTATCTTGTTCTTTTCAAGGACCCAAATTCCTCCTTCATTGATCGCTCCCACTTGACCAAATCACTAGTCTCTCTAGCACCTTATGGTAGTCTTTTTACTCTCGTTGGAGTGCTTCTAGAGTAAATAATCTAGCGAAAGTCAATATCGATAAGTTGGCTTACAAATCCAAGTAAACCTCCGTAACTCCGAAGTTTATATGTAGAATTCTTCATCTTGGTTACTAGCCAGACCATTAGCCACATTGCCATTAGCCTCAATGTCTTCTTTAGCTATGTTAGTATCATCTTAATTATCTTCATAGTTTTTAGTATTATCTATAATGAAATTTCTAACTTCATTTGCATTAGATCTAGACCATTCTTTGTATAACTTATTTTCATGAAAAGTAGCATGCCCAAACATAATTATTTTTTTGTTCTCATCCCAAACTAATAACAAAAATGATTAGTCCAATACCCAATTTAATTACACTTTTTTCCCTTAACATGTGTAACTTATCCTTTTTGTCCAAGGTACATGCACATATGGCATATACCCAAAGATTTTTTAAGTGAGATAGAGATACTTTTTTTACTCATCCACTTCTCTTTTGGCAACTTAAACATTAATATGAGGGACTTGGGTTGATGAGGTAAGCTAACATGTTGATTGCATCCACCCAAAATGCCTTAAGTAGACCAACATAAGGTGTGATGGGGAACGCAAGTGCATATGGCAATCAAGTAATTCATTGTGCTATAAACAGGGTTATTGATCCAAAGGGATCTAGAGAATACTAAAACTAAATCTAAACCCGATAATTAACCTAAATCAGAGTAATGGACTGTAAATGAGAAGTAAAAATAACAACTAAGAATCATAAATGCAAATAGAATATACGATGAAACAAGCATAAAGAAAGGGTGTCTGGGAATAGACTTCCTCTTTTGTTAGGTTTTGAATAATTGTTATATAAAATCTTTCAATCTAGTTGAACTAAGAGAGTTATTAAATCATACTACCCCCTTTCTCAAGGTGAATAGTAACTAATCCCATACAGTGCTGATACAAACTACCCATAGACTGCTATACACTCTATTAACTCTTTCTAGAGAAAACACAAATTCAAAGGATAAGTAAATCTTCTCTCGAAGCAATTTCCCCTAATCCCATACGAAGTAAAATTGGAATTTCTTCCTACTCTCTATGATTGCATTAGACATGGAATTCTATACTAACACACTCGGAAGAATGACAGGAGGAGAAATCTCAACTCTGAAATGCTCTATTTTCAGGCGGACTCATAAATCCTATTCTCCTTTTGCTTGGTTGTCAAAAGATCTTTCCAAAAACCCTTAATATAAAAATCATGTTCAATTATATACTTATCAAAGTGGCATAACCCTAATAAGCTTATTAAGGGTTTGATTCATCCTTGCTACAATCCCATTTTGTAATGGTCGATTTGGGACAGCCAATACTAATTTAACTCCATGTACAATACAGTATGTCTTGTAGTTGGCCCTATCATACTCATGATCATTGTTTGATCTCAAGCATTTAAACTTTAGATTGGACTCATTCTCAACCTCTGTCTTTTGCCTTTTAAACACCTCAAAAGCATTATATTGTGCTTAAAAAAATAAACACATACCTTGTGTCTGGAATCGTCAATGAAAATGACATAGTATCATGAGCGACCATGAGATTGGATTGGTGCCGACCCCTACAAGTTAGTATACACTAGTTCTAACTTTCCCTCCCTGAGCTCTTGCCCAACCTTCAAGAAACTAATATGCTTCTACTTGCCACGCATGAAATTTACACAAAATCCTATCTAGTCCGACCTCATGGTTGGCACCAACTCTTTTGATGACAAAACTTTAAGTCCCTTTTCACTCATGAGCTCAGTTTCTTGCACTGTAAAGAAAAGCAAGAAAAGGCAACAAATTTTTTCCTTTGGTAAAAACAGATTTTCAATTGCTAATAAAATTTTCAATAGAATTAATGATGGAAATATTTAGATTGGGATACCTAAGTCACAATTTTAATTCATTAGTAAATTAAAATTTTATCATTATTTCTTGTTGTTTATAAATGGAGCATTTTGTTGCTAAGTGAAAATAATCCATCATTAACATAATAGTAAAATATTCATTTTTGAAGGGTTTCACAAAATTTCCATTGCTACTTTTCCGTTGCTATTTTTCTATTAGTAGCGGAATGTTGGTCATTGTTTTTTATTAGCAACAAAATTTATATTTTCTTTTATTGTCAATAGTTTGCTTTCTAGCAACGGAACTTCCTTCAATATTTTCCTATTAGCAATGGAGTTTTTTTTGTAGCTATTTATTGTAATGGGATTTATGTTACTATGCCTTCATTAGCAATGAAATTTATATTTTTCATTATCATTTTTCTAGTAGCAATGGAATTTCCATCACCAATTTTTACTAGAAATAAACTAGTGTTTTTTTTTGTGTTGTTGTTTTTCATTAGTATTAGAATTTTAGTCGCCATTTTTATGTTGTTGATTAACATAGTTGTTTGATACGGAGTTTTTTGTTACATGACCTACATGACTTGAATGACTAATTGGAAAAATGGTACAAATTTTCCAAACAAATGACACAAATTATCCATACAAAAAATTCATAGAGGAATTACATTATTAAACACAAAAAATTTATAAAAGAATTATGTTATTAAGCACAAAAAATCTATCATTCCATTCATACAAATGATAGAAATTATCCGTACAAATGATGTACCATTCCATTACAACAAAAGATCCAGCAACAAGAACTCTGTGATTCATCAATGCAATTGAGAGCAATAAATACAGTAAAATAATACATGAAAGTAAATTCAATTACATTGAGTTTTTTTTATTTGTTCTTTTATTTGTTCTTTCTTTGCCTAACTTTCTTGCTCTACTAAAATCATAGACATTTATTATATCCATCAAATTAAATTAATAATCAATAGACATTTATAAATATAACAATAAAGATTAAGATAAGAAACATCAAATTAAGAAAGCATGTGAAGCCTGAGAACTATTAGTTAAAGAAGAATCTTGAAGGTATACACTTGTAATCTGCATTAAGGAAATGAAGTCATCGATCATTATTTACTGTGTACATAACTCATTATTGAATTTCTAATTAGACTAAATGCTTCACCCATTTAAAGAGATTGATTGAAATTTAATTTCTTATACAAATAAATGTGTAATTAATTAATAGGTGATAATCAATGATCTCATGCTTATATATTTGTGTATGTGTATATGTGTGTGTGTGTCAAGGATTATTGTAAGGTATAATATTGACATCCTGCTGGCAATGGTAATAATACAGATAGAAATTAAGCACAAAAGATCATCATAATTTTTCCAATATTATATAAAAAAGAAAAAAGTCCAAACACATGAGGGTCATCATTTATAATTTTTATAGGCAATAGAGGAAGGAATAGTTATTTGGACCATGACATAAGATCACTATAAGAAGCTCCATAAATTATTTAAATGTATTAGTGCACAAGTTCAATATTCAATATTGCTCATTATGAAGAGTATCAATCTTAATTTCAAAATCTCTAATTAGTTGAAGGCACCCTAATATATAGGCCACCTTATTTTTTGTTAAAGATGTTAGAAAATATTCAACTTAATTTTGCTTTGATATATATGGACATGTGACATAAGAACAAAGACATTTCAAATAGTGTGAATGCCCAAATAATGGTTTTATTTACTTTGCATGTGAACCCATTGCCCCTATTATTCATCAAATCCTTGCATAACAAGAAGAATAATTTACGACTATGATAGGTTGTATATGCACTTTCTTCAATAAAAACAAAGCATTAGCTCTACAAAATGATGTTGATTTGGCTTGAGAAACTTTGCCATAATTATATTAAAACCCATGGTGTCCCATTATAAGTTAAATGAAATGAAGAATATACTTCTTAAAAAGATTTCAAAGTGACGAGATAAGATAATTGAGTAAATGGAATTGTAATGTAAATGTAGTAAATTTTTAGTTACAATGTAATTGTAAATACTTGGTTTTTAAAATATAGTGGAGGCAAATCTGGTGTTTAGCTAGATGTAAATGAAAATGATGTGTTATAGAATTTTGCTTTTGGTTGGAGGAATTTGTAAATCTGGATTTGGAAAACATGTGTTTGGTTTAATGTTTTAAAGGGATATGGACACCAAAGCTGAGATTCTCTATCCTTTTGTATGCCCATCTTTTTTATTTTCTTATTTAAATTAATGGATATATTTTGACGATTACAATTATTATATTAATCAATTTAACTATTAATTTTATGATTAAATTAATTCCTAAATTAATTTTTATATTTTTAATTTGTTATAAATATTAATTATTATGTATATTTTTATTTTTATTGCTTTTTAATAATAAAAGATAGAAAAATACCCCTAAGAAGAAAATTTTCAATAAATTTTCTCAAAGGGAATTTCAACAAAGTATTTATTGTACCCTTCCTTTTTCTATGATCATATGATAGCATGATGAGAATATGAGATGATGTTAGAATTATACATTACTAGTGATAATTATGGTTACACTGCAAGAATGTGAAAAATTATAAAAAAAATTTAAAAATTAAATTTTTTTATATTTCTAATTAAATCAAATTATAAAGAGAATGAAAATCCATTTTCAATTTAGAAATAGAAACAAGATCCATTTCTAACACAACAACAACATAGTATTCGTTTCTAATCCAATTCTATTAGAAATGGATTACAACCATAGTAAAAATAATAATTTACAACTAACACTACAAGGAAATTACTGTTTAGAAATAGCATTTTTTTTATTTCCGATCCTCTGCTAAAGAATTTATCTATTTCGAAAACCCTTGTTTTTAATTTAAATAGAAATGAAAAATCCGTTTCTAAATTTATAATCTGATTTGAAATAGTAAACAATCCATTTCTAAAATTTGAAAATCAAAACTAAATAGTTTCTATTGTTAATCCGTTTCTAAATTCAATCATTTATAAATTCGTTTTTGAGTTAGGGAAACAAACTTGAAACATACTTGTAACAGTTAGAAAAATCAGAAATGAATTAAAAAAAATATTTTTTGTTTTATTTTTGTTTCACCCATTAGAAACATAACTATTTCTGTTTGTAATATGTTTCTTTTTTTTCCAATAAAATAAATTATACATTGAAACAAATTTATTTGTTTCTAATATGTTTCTAAAATTCAAGCCAAAAATAAAATAAAATAATAATTATATTTATGTAAATTTTACAAAGTTGTTAAAGAAATTTTTTAAATAAAAAATATTGACAAATAAGGTACATTCATCAATTCGTACAAATTAAATATCTGTTCAACACAAAATACTAACAAAATGTCAAATAGAACTATAATTGATGTAGAAGATCAACATCATGATTGTCAATAATTATTAAATGGTTGTGAGTTATGTGTGTTAAGTTGTGACCGCTGATGGATCCTCTTCTCAAAATCTATCATCATATCCTTCATTTAATGCATCATCTCCTCACGTATTGGTCCCTCTCCTCCTTCATTTCGGGCAAACATTGTTAAAGTTCCTAGTTATATTATACTTGGCTAAGAGTTTGCTGATGTTCCTTGTTATTATCTTGCACTTGGCTAAGAGTTTGATTCAAATCTCTAACCTTAGCTTGTAGTGTCTCAAATGATGAACTTATGGACAACTTATGAGATGACTGGGGATAGAATTAGAGGCCTGGGATCCTATTCCATAAACCGGACTTTTCTTTTCTTCCCACAACTTCATAGTATAGAGTTGTTTCATCCATAATGGGGAGCTCACCATGCCCTTCTTGTGGTTGAGATGCTTACTCTACCGACTTCAGATAGCTATCCTACACCAGTTAATTTAGATAGTTTAATGGTATTCTCAAAGCAACTAGATATAAAACTCAAGTAATGTAAACAAAGTCCATATTTCAAAAACAAATAAATAAATTGTTCTACTTACCTTAATGGCCTAAGCTCATGCCTCAATGAGCACATGGGTCCCTTTTTCTTCAATTTGCGACTTGAGAAGCTCATAGAGAAGAGGATCACAACTAAACTCATTTGCTAGAATAATACAACAAATTGGATTAGGCTACAATTTAGAAACACATTCATATAGATATAAACATCTTACCAGTCTATCTGTATGTGAAGCGTGAGAAATGGAGCCTCCTGTGTCTCAGGATATACTAGATCCAGGTCTTGCAATCTCAGTGAGTTGGTTTGCGGTAGCATTCTCATTTTGAGTTTAAATTCTAGGGAATCTATGTCTTACATGACCTTTTATATCCCACGCAGAGTTACACACATACATGACCTTTTCTTTCCCCTTTCTCAAACTACACATCAATGCTCTATACCATGCCATCTTGATAACATATGACACTGACTCATCCCAAACAAAGAATTTATGTAGGTTAACATAAACAAAGCTACATATTTAAAATCATACCAAAAGAGTTATAGGGTAGTTAAATTAATATCATTATTGGAACTAGTAATGTATTGCTAATAGTAATATAGTGAAATTCTAACAAAAAGTCTCTAGGTTAGTAAAATTGTCACAATATACTTAAATAATTCAATTTAAAAATTGACTTTCAATTTTATTTAGCCCCACATGCAACATCAATTATTTATTTTGTCAACATTCTAGCAATCATGGTAAGGATTAGAAATTCACTACAAATTATAAATTTAAATACAAACTTAGCAACAATATTGTTGAGAGTAGATGGAAAAAATCTATGGTGAGGAGAAATGAATTAAAATAATAACCACAAAGTTCTAGGTTAGTGGAATTAATATCGTTATTAGAGCTAGTAATGTATTGATAATTATAATTATAGTGAAATACTAACAAAAAAAAGTTCTAGGTTAGTGAAACTAACACTATATAATTAATAATTCAATAAAAAAATTGACTTTTCAATTTATTTAGCCCCACAAGCTACATCAATTATTTATTTTGCAACATTCTAGCAATCATGATAAGGATTTACAAATTCACTAAATATTACAAATTTAAAAAGAAACTAAGCAACAATATTAGTGAGATGTAGATGAAAAAACTTATAACGATGACAAATAAACAACAAATTTATAAGATTACAACTTCATTTTAAGTATTATAAAAGTACCTGAAACTCATTCCAATAGAAGTCCTTTATCTCCTTAGAGACATTTTTCCAACAATGCCTATTATCATCCATTCTTTCCTTAAGGATGAATCTAATTTTTGTAGCACAAAAATTTGAAGGATGCAACCTACAAATATACAAAGACAATGAATAAATTAAGTGGCTCATCACTAATAATTGTTGTTTATATAGGATTTTAAAAATAAAAAATAAAAAATATATATAGGAGGGCAAAAAAAAGCACACCACAAATTGTCACGTGAAAAACCTTAAAAATTAATAATAATTAAAATAAAAAAATAAAAAAATGAGAAAAAATATATATAAAGAATTTTTGAGATTTAAAAAAAGAGAAATAAAAAAAAGGAGTCGATAAGAAAGAATTTTGAATTAAAAGAATTTGAAATTTGAAAAAAAAAATTAAAATTAAAAAAAATTCTCGCAACGAACGGCGAGTGAGTGGCACAGGTGAACAAAAAGATTAAAAAAAAGGAAAAAGAAAGAGGGAAAGAGAACTGGAAAAAGAAGAAGAAGAAGAAGACGGAGAGGAGAGAGAAGAGAACCAAGAGAGCTTGAAGGAGAGAAAGAAGAAAGAATGAAGAATAGAAGAGAAGAGAAGACAAAGAGTTGAGATAAAAAGAAAGAAGAAAGGAAGAAAAGATTGAAGAAGGTGGTTCACCTGAAAATAATTGACGATGAGATTTATGCTTACTCCGCTGAATTTTGCCAATGAGGTACTGAGGTTCTTCTCCACTACAGAAGTATACACCTTATGATTGAAGAGATAAAAGGGTTTATTTTATTCTAAAACCATGTTCAAATCATGCATGAATGTATAATGGTGGGTCCCTCCTATTTATAATTTTTTTTAAACCATGCACGTTCATGTTAACTCGAATATACATGCATGCACATTTTGAAGCAACTATTTTCAGAGCATGCGAGCATGCCTTTTCTGTACATATTTCATCATCTCTTTGGGTTTAAATTATGTATGAAAGGAGCAGAAACTTTGATCTTTTATCTTCCTATATCTACGTTGCCTCCCCCGAATCCTATCAACATGTTTGATAACCCAAATAAAAAAAAGATGATCTAGTTGATACATGAAGAATCGAGAAGATCGATGAGACCATGTGATTCACGTCAGCTCTTCGTTGGATCCCTGTCTGTGAAACCTGATGCTTTTAATCAAAGGTCAAAACAAGTAAATCTAGTGGATATATATATAAAAGTTGGTCAAAGGGGTCTTGTGTGGATTTTCAGATAGCTCAAAGCTTAGTTTCCATGACAAGTATCAGAAAGCGAAGAGGGAGCTTAGTTTTCTTTAAATTGAAATATCTTGATATCAAGAGCAGTGAAAATATAACCTCCTTCAAGGATTGTGAGGATGGCTCTCATGGTATTTACCTCATCATTAAGGAGATAACAATGAAGCTATATATTGAAAAAAAAAAATTTATTCCTTCCTTGAGAGGTTAAAGAGGGGCCACAAGTTAGGCAACTGAAGGAATTCAAGAAGTTGAAGCTCTTATTTTGTCACTAGATAAAGAATTTAAGGCATGGAATGGATAAATATAAATAAAAATAATAATAAAAGAAAGTGACTAGCTGTAAGACAGAAGCTTGAAGACTTATGTAGAGTCAGAGATGATGTTGGTGATGAGGTGGGAGAAGCTCTTCGTCTATGACTATGTGGTTAGCCATTTTGTTGCTTGGTCATTTGCAAATTCGGCAAGGCTATGGGCATGGTGCAAAGGACTTATGCTGGCTAAAATGTTATGGGTGTCATAGCTTTAGTTAAAAAAATATATGAAGATGACAAAAAAAAAAAGGTAAAAGGAAGCAAGGGTTGGACTAGTTGGCTTATAAGTTAGACAAGGGTCCAAAAGTTGATTGGCAACTCATGAGCTGAAACTGACGTTTAATTCCTCTCTAATTCAATTAGTGGCATGTGCATCTGGTCCACCTAGTTCAGATGGCTCATCGCAGCCAAGTTCAAAGGGCTCATTACCAGATTCACCACTTAGTTTAAAAAAAAATGAAAAAAAAAATGAAAGATGAGTTTATTGGTGTGGGGGTACTTTTGTTTGCAGGACCTCCTCATGGAAAATTTTATGAGCACTTCCTTCAAACCTAACTGAAAGTCTTTCACACTCTTGGGGTAAAAAGAAATTATTATAAAATTTCTTAAGACCTATCTTGATGTCTTGACAATCTAGGAGGTAAAGAGAAAAGTTTATAAAATTTCTTGAAACCTACATTGAGGTCTTAACACTCTTGGAGGTAAAGAGAAAAATTTATAAAATTTCTCCAAACCAACCTTGAGGTCTTGACGCTCTTAGGGGTAGAGAGAAAAATTTATAAATTTTTTTCAAACCCACCTTGAGGTCTTGACATTCTTGAGGATAGGGAAAAAATTTATTAAATTTTTTCAAACCAACTTTGAGGTCTTGACACTCTTGGGGGTAGAGTAAAAAATTAGAAAATTTATTCAAACCCACCTTGAGGTCTTGATACTCTTGGAGGTAAAGATAAAAATTTATAAAATTTCTCAAACACACCTTGAGGTTTTGACAATCTTGAGGGTAGAGAGAAAAATTTATAAAATTCCTTGAAATCAACTTTGAGGTCTTACTCATGGGGGTAGAGAGAAAAATTTATAAAATTTCTCCAAACCCACCTTAAGGTCTTGACACTCTTGGGGGTAGAGAGAAAAATTTATAAAATTTCTTTAAACAGACTTTGAGGTCTTGACACTCTTGTGTGTAGAGAAAAAAAACTTATAAAATTTCTTCAAACATACCTTGAGGTCTTGACACTCTTAAGGTTAGAGAGAGAAATTTATAAAATTTCTCAAACCCACCTTGAGTTCTTGACATTGTTGGGGGTAGAGAGGATAATTTATAAAATTTCTCAAACACACCTTGAGGTCTTGACACTCTTGAGCGTTGAGAAAAAAAATTTATAAAATTCCTTCAAGCTAACTTTGAGGTCTTGACACTTTTGGGGGTAGGGAGAAAAATTTATAAAATTTTTTGAAACCTACATTGAGGTCTTGACACTCTTGGGGGTAGAGAAAAAAATTTATAAAATTTCTTCAAACCCACCTTAAGGTCTTGACACTCTTGGGGGCAAAGAGAAAAAAAATTATAAAATTTTTGAAACCTACTTCGAAGTCTTGACACTCTTGGAGCTAGAGAGAAAACTTTATAAAATTTCTTCAGACCCTACCTTGAGTTCTTGAACCTCTTGGGGATAGAGAGAAAAAAATATAAAATTTCTTCAAAAACACTTTGAGGTCTTGACACTCTTCGACGTAGAGAAAATAATTTATAAAATTTCTTCAAACCCACCTTGAGGCCTTGACACTCTTGGAGGTAGAGAGAAAAATTTATAAAATTCCTTAAACCCACCTTGAGTTCTTGACACTCTTGGGGGCAGAGAGGAAAATTTATAATATTTTGTCAAACCCACCTTGATGTCTTAACACTCTTGGTGGCAGAGAGAAAAATTTTAAAAATTTCTTGAAACCCACTTTGATGTCTTGACACTCTTGGGTGTAGACAAAAAATTTATAAAATATTTTTGAACCCCACCTTGATGTCTTGACACTCTAGGGGGTTGAGTAAATAATATATTAATTTCTCAAACTGACCTTGAGGTCTTGACACTCTTGAAGGTTGAGAGAAAAATTTATAAAATTTCTTCAAACCCTACCTTGAGGTCTTGACACTCTTGGTGGTAGAGAGAAAAATTTAAAAAATTCTTTGAAGCTTACCTTGAGATCTTGACACTCTTGGAGGTAGGGAGAAAAATTTATAAAATTTCATCAAACCCACCTTGAGGTCTTGGCATTCTTGGGGGTAGAGAGAATTTATAAAATTCACTGAAGCCTACCTTGAGGTCATGACACTCTTGGGTGTAGAGAGAAAAATTTATAAAATTTCTTCAAACCGACCTTGTGGTCTTGATACTTTTGGGTGTAGAGAAAAAAAATTTATAAAATTCCTTGAAGCCCACTTTGAGCTCTTGACATTCTTGGAGATAGAGAAAAAAAATTATAAAATTTCTCCAAATCTACCTTGAGGACTTGACACTCTTGAGGGTAGAGAGAAAATTCTTTGAACTCACTTTGAGGTCTTTTGATACTCATTAGAGTGAAAGAAAGAGTAAATGAAGAATTTTATAATAATCTCTCTTTGAACTTACTCTGAGGTCTTTTGACACTCATTGAAGTGAAAGGAAGAGTAAATAAATTATGATAATCTCTCTTTGAGTTCAGTTTGAGGTCTTTTGCCACTCATGGGAGATAAAGGAACAGTAAATGAAAAAAAATTATGAAAATCTCTCTTTGAGCTCACTTTTAGGTCTTTTTACACTCATTGGAGAGAAAGGAAGAGTAAATGAAAAACAAATTATGAAAATCTCACTTTGAGCCCTTTGAGGTCTTTTGATACTCATTGGAGTGTAAGGATGAGTGAATGAAAAAAATTATGAAAATGTCTCTTTGAGTTCACTTTGAGTTCTTTTGACACTCATTTGAGTGAAAGGAAAAATAAATGAAAACATTAATGAAAATCTCTCTTTAAACTCACTTTGAGGTCTTTTGACACTCATTGGAGTGAAAGGAAGAGTAAAAGGTATTATGAAAATCTCTCATTCACTTCACTTTGAGGTCTTTTGACACTCATTGGAGTGAAAGGAAGAGTACATGAAAAAAAAAATATAAAAATCTCTCTTTGAGCTCACTTTGAGGCCTTTTGACACTCATTGGAGTGAAAGGAATAGTAAATAAAAATATTTTATGAAAATGTCTCTTTGACCTCACTTTGATGTCTTTTGACACTCATTGGAGTGAAAGGAAGAGCGAATGAAATTTTTTTTGAGAATTTCTCTTTGAACTCACTTTGATGTCTCTTGACACTCATTGGAGTAAAAAAAGAAAAAGTGTTAATGAAAATTCTTTTGAAGCCCATTGTGAGGTCTCATTCGCAAAGATGAATTGGAGAGCTCAATTGATGACTTAGTTAACGGAAATCAAGTTCATAATTACAGCTTGAGATCTATTTTAAAAGCAAGTTAAGATTGTCAAGTTAATGACCCAATCATGTTGAAGGCCACGACTTGAAGATTTGATGGTAAAGGCTCAAAAGCATCCAAGAGTCTAGATATAATATCTCATATAAATAACGAATGCAACTTTGAAGTCTTAAGACACAAAGAAGTCAAAGACCTAAGGAGAGTCACAGGTCAGAGTACTAAAGATTTCACAAGCATAAAACGCCAGTCTTCAGCAATAAAAGAAACAAAAATAATCAAGTAGGCAACTCATAAATGTAGAGCGGCCGCAGCTTGAGAGTTATGCAATGTGTCAAGATGCAAACACACAAAAAAAAAATTGAAGAAGGCTACAGTCACTGAGTTAAAAGGGTCTTCCAATATGCTTTTAGCAAAGGAGTCAAGAGCGTTAGACAAGTCATGCCAAAAAAATGGAGTTTGATGAGCATGACAGAAAAATAGTTTCCTTAATATTTTTATATTCTCGCTCATGATTATGTACTCATATGCTCTTTGAAATTAATGGAAAAAAAAATTAATTTTATGTTTTCTCAGTTATTTCTTAGTCACACTTGCTTTTAATTGGAGGTTTCCACGGCATTGTATGGGGTAATAAATATCAAGGGCTTGTCCCTAATAGAAGTCATGAACCTGCAATCATCTGAAATACAAAAATGATTAAAATTTGATTTGTGATCCATGATTTTTAATCGGTCAATCCTAATTAAAGGCCGGGTATGAACAAAAGGAGCCTACAAAGTCTGGCATGCTCGGTGGGGACATGACTTCTCCTCCCATCTTTGAAACAAAGTGTCAGTGAGAAGTTAAAAAAAAAGAAGATAAAAAATCAACCAATGTTATTAATGTGACGTTTTTCTTTTCAGGTTTTTCGCAATGGCACCAACAAACAACACCGACAATGCAGCTGCATCATGCACCATTTTCCTTTAGGAAGGCACTTAGGTGAAGCTGGCTTATGCTTCCATCTACACGGGTGTTGCTAGAGCTGAAATTGAATTTGGGACTGTCTCGTAGTATATCCACTTTGTGTCTAGCCCACCACCATCACCAACCGATATTCACATCCTATGTTTGCCAACAATGGGACATTGCCTGAACGTGATTCTACCTGCTAATGTCAAAGAAGGTGCCATTACTGCTAAAACTACTGGTTTTGACAGAGTTATCTTTCCAAACAAAATCATGAACATTAAGTGAGGAGAGGATGAAGGGGAGCTTTCATTCACAATCATTGCTAGCGGGGAAGAGAGTGGTATCTTTAAGAAGCCGAAGGCTACCCCAACAAAATCTTTTATAATGGGGCGCCAAAGATTGACCAAGAGGAAGATATTCTCACCCCAGGAGAAATCGAGTTTTGTCTCGTTCCAAGACTTAGGGAATGGTTCATCAAGTTCATTTACCAACTCTTTCACGCCATTGCGAATGGTGAAGGAGAACTCCATAATTAGTGAACTTCGATCCCAACAAAATAACACCAAGAAAGGGCGCATGCCACAAAGTTCGACCAGTCGAAGGGCACTTTTGCGAAGAAGATTTATAATAGCTACACCTTTTACAGGAAGCTACAGATTGAAAAGATGCCACCGAGGGAGTTTTACCTAAGAAAGAAGAACTTACTCTTGGAGTCGCAAGCTTCCGTGTTAGATAGTCTTTCATTGCCAAAGAAGCAAGCTTACAAGGAGATCACTCACTCTAGTCCTTGTTCAAAGTTTTAGTGGTTAATTAAACAAGATGAAGAGATGGAGGACCTTGAAGTACACACTATACGAGTGATTACCGAAGTGTCTAAACACCCACTTGAGCCAAAGCGTCACTTCACTAGGCTGAGAAAGATGATAACAATTGGCACAAGTGGTATGAAAGAAGAAGATTTTAATCAAGAAGTATAAGAAAGGGCAAAATCCTTATCCTAAGCTGGGTTCTAAACTCCTCCTAGGAGAAATAATGACTCAAATGAGGAAGAAGATGACAATCTCATTTTCACATTGAACAAAGACCCCATGTTTGCAAGACTAAAGAAGCAATTGAATCAATGAGAGAAGGATCACATATTTATGATGTAGACTGTTGCATCTCTGATTGGTGTGATCTCTCATTTAAGCGATTAGGTCCAAAATCTACTCCACGCAAATTCAAGGGTTCATAGGCAAGCACCATATGCACAAGATGTTCAAGAGGAAGAAGATGATGAAGTAGAATTACTTGGGTTACATGAACAAGATGGAACACCAACACCGCCCAAGCCAGTGATATCCTAAGAAGAAATACAAAAAATAGCTGCTGCACATTTGAAGCAAGCTAACGGTACACTATAAAGTGATGGTGATAAACCATACTCCAGCTTTCATGATCAAGTGGCTTATCTTAAGGGATACATTGTTCCTAAGTTTAAGCAATTTAATGGCTTAGGGAACCCTGATTAACATTTGGCTCATTTCGTAATAGCATGCGGGGACACAAACAGCAATCCAACTCTTTTGTTACGATAATTTGCTGCTAGTTTAACTGGCGTGGCTTTTGAATGGTATGCAAACTTGCAACCTGAATCCATTCAGACATAGCAGAAAATGAAGGAATCCTTTAGGGTCCGGTTTGGTGAAGTCACTAATAAAATCACTATAGCTGATCTGGCTAACACAGCGCAGAATAAGGATGAGAAGGTTATAGACTATATGATGAGATGGCGTAACTTGAGCATCAAGTGTGAGCAGCCACTCGATCAGGTGCAAACAGTTGGCTATTGGTGGTGAATATTGATAATTCGATGGCTCCATTTCTCAATTCATCTGACATCCACATCTTCCAAGACTTGATCTCTCAAGTAAAAAAAATTGGAAATAACTAGTCCAAGGGTAGTATTTACAATGCAACCCACCAAACTGGATAAAGAATAGCCAAGAAATCCAGAAGGTGTTAAGCATGTGGCTTTTGCAACTGATAAAGTAAAGGAGGTCACTGCCCAGTAAATTATAACAAGCCAAAGCCACCATCACTTGGGAGTGGAGGTGAACCACCGAAGCCTATAAGTTCTCTTCAAAAAAGGATAAGCAAAAAGTATTCTTTTAGAATGCACAAAGTGATGAAGATATCCAAAGATGCATTGAAAGTGGGTTTGCAGCTGCTAGAGAGCAAGCAACCAGAAGAGGCAGACAAGAAAGATCACCTAAATTTTTGTCCAATTTCAGAATATTGGGTCATTCGATTGTAAACTGCTATGTATTCAAGGATTGGATTGAGTGATAGTATCAGGAAGGGAAGATCACTTTATCTAAAAATGTATTGCTCGATCAACCAGCAGAGCACACCAATTATGTGTCAGTTGCACTACAAAAGGAAGTTTTATAGGGCAAAGATACAGGTGGCACATCAAGGCATGCAACCTAAGGGAATTTCTTAAGTTCCCAAGGAGCTTGCTCCTCTTGGAGTTCCAGAAGGCTTATGGGAAATCTTTATCTCAAAAAGGTCAAGAAATATGTTGAAAAAATTGGGAGAGCTCTCTGGTATCATATAGCGGATAGCTCAAGACCCCTATGACAAGCCCAAGCAAAAAGCCAAGAAGAGTAAAAAGATTAAGAACGAGAAAAAGAAACAGAAGCAGATAAAGATCGCTGATTTCTATCATTGTCAATTATAGAGGAATTTTATCACACCTCGTCCCTAGCCGGGCACGTGGAAATCTCCAGACAATAACGAGTGGACTCTACAGCGCCTCACCTCTTAGCCAGGGTCCCAAATAAAACCAGAAACTACAAATACATGAACATTAAAAAAAAGTCAAGTCTAGTGGATTCATAGAGTTTACATGCGCACTACAACTAAGGGTAAAAGATAAGTCAGTTTATTGCCTGACCAGCACAAGCCAGTCCAACGTCGCAGTCTGAGGGAGAATAAAGGAGAGTAATGAGTAACAGATGTTACCCAGTGAGTGGTGACAGCATAGATATAAAAGAGTAGTACAACATTTTAAATAGTAATTATCACAATAATAATAACATATAGAAGGAGTTCCAAGTATTCAACAGATTAACAGATAATATAATGATTTATAAATAGTACAGGTAAGTAACACTTTCCAACACATTGTGCACCGCTCAAAATACAGGCTGGCCTTTTAAACAATTCCCAATCTATTCGTGGCCTCGACTAACTATGGGACCACCAAGGTGTTTTAAGACTTTTAAAATTCAAAATTATGCCTTCTTTGGTGTTGGCCCTATTGAATGGTTTGAAAATGAATTGTTTGGGAGTTCCCGGTTGGGGCAATTTCAAAAACCCTCAAAATTATCACCCACAGTTCTAGTTACAAACGGATGCTTTTGGTTGCTTTATTATTTTCTTTATAGCCTTAAGTGAAGTATTGAAGCAAGTGTTATACCAAGAGACATGAGATACAGTTTGTATATATATAAATGGACTCTATGATAGTATTCCTCTGCTAATTTAGCACAAATGCATCTATGTAGACTGTAATCAAGTAGGTTCGGTGGCTCTTGTGCCTAATTAGCATGTGCATCCTTCAGAAAGATTTTTTTGTGCGGTCTACAATAGTCAGACTTGAAAAAAAAAGAAAAAAAAAGTGTGTATATATGCATAAAAGAAAGAAAAAAAATCTCGATTGATCTCCAGGAACCTGTTGCATAATCACTTGAAGGCTAAAATTTCATTTAGGAACTAAGGGACTCTTAACTGACTATTGAGAGTGTCTTTAGCATTTCTAATGCTAGTTTTTCAGAGTGTGTGGGGTGAATGGACCCCTCAGGTAATCCAGGGTAAGGAGGATGAGGTTGGAAGTTTGCACACACTCATAGGAGCACTTTAGATAAAACGAGACTACTTTTCTACTTGGTCGTTCATAGAACAACTCACTACCTTGATTTCTATTCATTTGTGCTTGTGGAGTTATTTACTTGTTGAGCTTGAGGTCACACATTTAGCCATTTATCTTCTTGCCCCTCCCTATTCTTCATAGTTATTTGCTTGGGAACAAGTAAATACTTAGGTGTGGGTATGTTAATAAACGCCTAAATGTGTGTATACTATACATATTGTTGTTGTATTATTTATGTATAAATCGATGATTTGTTGCCGTTTGTGTTGATTAATTGGTCTTATTCATGTTACAGGTCTTGAGGATGCCCAGGTGAGCTCGATAACTCAATAGAGAAGGAAAACGACACTGAAAATGGCGCTTTAGAGCCCGGATACTATAGCAACTAGGTAGTAGTTATTGTAGCACAAATAACTTGAGAAACGGCAAAACCTCTGGTTTCGTTGACGGGTTTATTGACGGTCGTGTAGACGCCCGTGAAAGAGGCCGTGAAGCCATCCTAAGAAGGTTTTAAAGGAAGTTTTAGGGCTTTTTGAGGCATACTCTTCCACATCTTCTTCTCCTACCTACACTATTTCCTCTCCATCTTCCAAATCCAGGGTAAAGAAGGCTCAAGGAGATATTTTAGGCATAGAAATCAAAGGAAGAGGCAAGATCCGGCATCATCTCACATTGTTCAAGCTTGTAGAGGGCAAGGAAGCCACCCCTTTGGTGGCGTCGTTCGAAGCTTCCCGTAGCTTGTCTCTCCACATTCATCACTTGAGGAAGTTCTTTGTTGCTTATTTAGTTGTTTTTATAGGCTTGATCATATATTTTCTTAGTATGAACAATTAATTAAATTCCAAGGTCACCGAATGTTGGTGAACCTTGGGGTGAACTTGTGTAGTTGGATGCTTTAATCTATTTTATTGCATTTTGATGTGTTTGTGGTTTATGCTTGGTGTACTTTGATGTATTGATATGCATGAGAACTCTGTATGTTGATTTGTACGTTGTACTAGGTTGCGTGACCATCGCCCTTGTATTAGACACACCTAGATTGGAAGAGATCCATGTACAAATACGCCATGACCATCGGGTATTCTGTACCCATCAAACATTAGAGTTGGACCGAGTTTGTTTTTCGGCCCTAATTAGAGAATTCCCTTCTTGTATCGCAATCATAGGAGGATTTGGAGAGAAGAAATTCCATATCAATTCTCATACTAGATTAGGGGTCAATTGCCATGACCATCGGGTTGACCTATCTCAGGAATCTCTTGGTCCAAACCACCAATTGCATGATAGTTGTAGCATCCTTCTCACTTTAGTAGCCCCAGAAGGATCCACATCCGTGACCATCTTCATCCCTTGATTTCTACCCCCAATTTGCCTCAATTGTAGACATTCATTTAGAGTTCTTTTTTATACTTTGTAGTTTAAAACATAATCACCGGAATTTGTAGGCTAGACAACATGTGAAGAGGAAGTAAGAGTAGCTTCTCAGGCCCTAGGAATACGACTCTCTTGTGCTTGCACGAGAGGTATTACTTGACGACCCCATGCGCTTATGGGTCTCACACCAGCACACCCTCCTCTAATGATGATCGTTAAATCTCCCCTAGAAAACTCGCCAGAATTTGCTGAAATTTTGATGAAAGTCGTCTCCAGCCACTCCAAACTCTAGAACTCCGGTCGCTTTACCTTATTCGACAAAAAAATCTCTCTTTGATCAGAAAAGCCTAGTGTTTATATAGGATTGAGTCCATCATGGCCACACCATGGGCGTTGTGATGCTCGTGGTGAGTAAGTTATTGTGTGGGCTCCACATTACATCCTGACATGGCTTCTCTAAGCGTTGTGTGGGTGGATCACGGTCATGATGGGTTCATAATAGCTGTGGTGAGCCCGTTATGGCTTTTATGTTGCGGCTGGTGAATCAACACTGCCGCAGCTTGATAATAATAATGTCGAGTGTGGACAACGACTGTGGTGAGATATCACCATGGCTGGCCATTGTGAACCGTGGTGAAGCTCGGATTCAACCACTTAGTCTGTGGTGAACCGTAGAGATGCCACCAAATTCGTTTCTTTTGCAATAAAATAGAAATAAAGGCTGTGGTGAAAAAAGCAATGAAAATTTGTACAAATCAAGTGCTAAACAAGTCAAATTCCATACCGAATTTAGTGTAAGTGCTATAGAAAATATGAACTTTCTAGCACTTATCAAATATCCTCACGCTTAAGCATTTGCTTGCCCTCGAGCAAATAGAAGAGATAAAAATGAAAGACATGACAAGTACTTGACCTCAGGCAACATGAGATGGAGTTTTAGTAGTACAAATGAACTATCAAATGCCAGGTAGCATGGACATGCTTCTACATAGAGTAGTCTACTCTACGGTGAAAAATACTTTTGCAAGTGTCATTCTACTGGTCCACTATCTTATATTCTAGATCATGTTGCTAAAACCATTTTTGAGTTTTATTCAAACTAATTTTGCACTTTTCATAACTCTTCATACACAAATACTATTTTTTTCATAGTCAGTAGCTTTCACACTTCTCAGGAGGTAGCCCTCTCCCACTAGTGCATACGTTTTGTATTTGACTTATTAGGAGTGACTGCATACTACAAAGGAGGTAGCTCTTTCTACTGTAAACATATTTTAACTAAAACAATAAAATAACTAAACATAAACGAAACCTAACTATAAAACATCAGTGCAAGGTGTACTCAAGAGGGACACAAGATAGAGTGATGAACTCTCCACAAGTGCACAGATCATTACCAGTAATAAAGCGGTACCCCGTGAGGATTAGGGTTATCGGGACAGGACTCCTAGTACTAGTTAATCTTCTAATGTTTAGCTGAACCACAAATTTAGGGTAAAGATGTTAACTCGATAACCTAAAAGGGGGAAGGATAACAGGTAAGGGATGGAAATAAACTACGTGAGAAACACGGAGATAGAACAATGCCCCCAGACTAATCTCGTAGAGAAATGTGTATGGACTTGCTTCTAATATCTACCAGGTACATCTTAAGATCCTTACGGGTGCTCAAAAGCAATGTTGCATCTACGGCTATCAAATATGCCAAGTTCTACATGTATAACTACGGGCTTCATACACACCAAGTTTTGCAACTACACTAGATAATCATAACTATGATAATCCACACACGCCCAGTTTTACACAAGAATCTACGTAAATAAAGCACGCCAAGTTATGCAAACACATGAATAAATAGAAGAAAACAATAGAACTCCCTAGACATTAAAAACAAGTAGTCAATATAACACATAAACATCCAGGTTCCTAGATCCGGGGAAAAAGAGAATGGCTAGCCTCTCATAGTTTTACAAATTAATACAAGACTAAGGAATACAAAAGAAATAGAAGCCATGAAAGAGTCCCCTCTTTGGCTTGCAAACCACTCCGACAGTGCTCCGATGATGTCCTGCATTCTAAGCTCCGCTCCACTCACGCTCTTGCACCATAGATTCACTCTAGCCCCAGAAATGTGTTAGGGAAGACCTTGGTAGCCGCCCCCCAGAAGAAGAGAAAAAAGGCCCTTGCAAGTGACCTAGATCTGGGCTTAAAAGGTGTTTTTCGGGGTGATCACGATAATGCTTAGGCCGTAATTTTACCTCGTGATTTTCTCTGGATAGTCTGGGTGATTGAATCAGAAATACAGGATAAGCATGCCCGTGCTTTCCAAAGAACACGCCCATGAAAGGAATACTAAACCGTGCTATTTCTCCAGACTTGTACTTCCCCTAATGCGGAATTCCAGAGATTTTCATGGGGAGGGAACACTTCCATGCTCAGATCGTGCTTCACCTGTAACACTGTGTTTTGACCTCTTTTCACACTATATTTATGTTGAATCCTATTGTTTTGCACAAGAACCTATTTTCCTGCACAATTATACAATAATACCCATAGTAGCATCGAATCACAAGAAATAAATGCTTAAAGACAAGATGAATACATGAAAAATTTATAAAAATATCAATATGAAATATACTCATCATAGAGCAAAAACTTGCAAAGCAGCCAAACTCTTGAGAATTATAGAAAAAAATGCTACTCTAACATAAGGGAGGCAAGTACAAGAGGACATAGGGCATCAACAAAGTCGGTGTGGAGAGATCTCATCAGTATCATCACTAAACTTTCAGAGTTATTGTTCACCCGAGGAAGATCTTGAGCTTAGAGGGAGTTTTCTTCTTCTTCTTATGTATTTTCATTCTTTAATGTGTGTATGTGTTCCTCTCTCATGAGGAACTAACTCATTTGTGTATTTTGACTTAGATGAACCTTAGGGGTTGTATGGTTTACTTTTGTTCTTTCATAAATTGAGATTTTTGTTGAGTTTTAATCTTGCATTTGAATGCCATACTTCAATTTGTAGCATGAGCTTGGTTGTATGTTAGGGTTGACCTTTTGTTGAGTTGAGAGACCCATTAGGGCTAGACCTACACCTACCATGGTTGGAGAGGGTTGAGAGGGTATAACCTTAGGTAGAGGAGTGCCCCTTCCCCTTCAAATCGATCATAACTACCTTCGTACTCCAATGAGCCTTAGGCGATCATATGAACCCTAGTGAGGAGAGAGATCACCGCCAGGGTTTGTATGGAATTAGGGGTTAATTGTCTCAAGAGAGTTTTTAAATTAATTTTGGGAGTCTAGTTGATTAGTCGGGTTCCCTAGAGCTTTAAACAGTCATAAGTGGTGTGAGGCATTGGGTGAATCCCCCGCTTGAGCCTCATATTGGACTAGTCATCGGTCGCCTTAGGAAAGGGACCACTATGTCTTAGGATACCCGCAATGCAACTTGTCTCAATTAAAAAGCATTAGTTTAGTCTAGTGCCTTAGTGAAGTCCTAGGGAGATTCCTTGCCCATTTACAACATTTTCTTGTGTGAGACTCCCTTGTGTGCTTATTGCATGTGATTCTAGTCCAATCCTCATTTGTGTTAGTTTCACTTCATTCACTATTTGTTATTTGGTTAGATAGTAGAAGAATAGCTAGTATTAGTACTCTATAGTCCCTGTGTATTTGACTACCTGACCTTCAGGTACACTATTACTTTGACACCAATGCACTTGCAGTTACACACACAAAAGGGGCGTGTCACTGACCCATTTGTGTACATTATACTACTTGTACAACCAGTGTACTTGCGAATATGCAAGGGGCATATCAAGTTTTTGGCACCATTGTCAGGGACTGGCAACTTATAGGAAAGTTAGAATTTTAGTACTCTATCCATTATCTTTATTTTATTTGTATATATTTTATTCTTTTGTTTTTGTTTTGTCATCGAATTCTTATTTATCCTCTATTTCAGGAGTGTCAAACTATGGATGAATTGCTTGCAACCTTGGGGAATCATCCATGTCTCTCATTTGATCATCATCCAATTACTCCCAACCAGAACCAGGTTTCACAGATATGCTGACACACTACACGCAAATCTATGATACGGGGGTACAAGAGTTGGAGGGGTATCTCTCATTTGATCATTTTGATCATCATCCAAACTACTCCTAACCATAGCCAAGTTTGGCAGATCTACTAACGAGCATCATACAGGATCGTGATACGAGGGTACAATAGCTGGAGGAACCCTGGCCCAACGCGCTAAAATATCCAGTATGGATTTCCAACTTTTGCATTGAAGCTTCTTCATTCTATGAAGAAACTCCACTCCCAATTCATGATATATTAATTCTATTTGAGATGAACCCTACCATGGAAGGTTGGAAACTTTGATACAAGAGGATGACATAAGACAAGAGACACCCATACTTGAATAAATCTCTTCAGGTAAAAATCAATATATAGAATGGTTTAACAATAGTGTCCAAGAAATTGAGAGTGTCACATCCCCCAACTGGATGAAATTAAGTCACTTAAGAGAGGAAGCTCCAATTTTGATTGGGACACAAGATATGAAAGACAGTGGGGATGATGAAGCTTGTAATAAAAATTTAACAAGGCCACTTCACTACTCCATATTGGAAGAATCTCTTTTGATCTCAAGTGATTCTGACCATATGATTTGGTAGAAAAACCATGACACGATAGTTCTAATTATGGAAGAACAAACCACCATAGATTAGAGACTTCCAATGAATAAGAAGAATTAAGAGTAGGTTATTCTTGCTACAGAATACACACCACCAATAGTAGGCACGGGGAAGCACTGGGAGAAGATGGAAGTAGAAGTGGTGGATGGATTATAGTTGATTGAGTTGGAACACATAACCTCTTTTGACAAATATAAATGGATGAACAGGAAGAAAGTTTGGTAATTGGTAGATAATGGTCTCTCAAAAAAACCAAAAATATCTATAACTGAAATTGAACAACTCTTATCCAGGGTTGTTCCCTTGGAGAAAGTAAGAGTTGGTATTTAAAGCTTCTATCTTTGAAGAGTGATCTAGGGAAATGGCATAAGGATAGTGATCATGTAAAAATGAAGACAAGGATACCTCCTAAGGCTATGTTCAATGTCTTGAAGTCGAATAACATCCATTTTAAAGTGTTCCCTGGTAAGCACCCTCATTTCTCATTCTCTAGAAGCAGCTATGCAAGCTATAGCTAGGAGGAGAATACTCTTTTCGAGTCTTCGTAAGGTAAGCGATCAGTACGTCAAGCAAGTGATGTTATACACACGCTTGTTAGGAGGCAACCTAAGCTTTGGTTGTTTTATGTTTTTTATATGTTTTCTTAGTCTAGTTGGTTGTTTTTTTCTTTTGAGGTTTTGTGTTGATTGGTGGTTTCTTAATTATATTTCCAATTCACGATGTAAGCCATTTTCATTACAAATTCATTCAGTTATCCGATAGGATCACGATTCAGACTTGTAGACTTTGAAAACACAGGGGAAATTAAGGTTTGGAGACCTTCCTGGGCCAAGTAATGATGAAGAACGGTTGTGCATATGACCGTTCACATTGCAGGAACTAGAAAATTTAGTATGGAGATAAGCACGAGGACGCACCCTAAAAAGCATGAGGGTGCTTTGTTGAAAACACGAGGGTGCTTCCTAGAAACATGGGCATACTTCTTAGAAGCACGGGCATGTTCCTCCAGTTTATTAGTATCATTGATTTATTCTGATCTTGTTATTACAGGACATTAAGCCGAGAAAGAGCATTATTCCCTATCCCTCTTCAAAGAGGGCATGTGATGGGGGCAACTCTCGAGACATCCTTCAGGAGCTATAGTTTGGTGTACCTGCTCATAAGAAGGCATACAACCAGTTGAGTGGCTGACCACATTCGCATTCAGTTATCACCCTCTCCCCCTTTCTAATCTACTCTAGCTTGTTCATCACGGCATGTGTTGGTTAACACATCAAATCTCGGTGACGAAGAGGATGCTTTTGAGAGTGAGAGCAAGAGCAATGATTTTTAGCACCACCAGTCTTCCTTTTGCTACTTTCTTTACTTTTCAATATTTTTTCTCTTTTATTATTTCCTATTATTTAGTTTTACTTGTGTATCCTTCTTACTTCTCATGATGTATGTTGGATTCGCATTATGGATGGTTTATGTTGGGAGCAACATCATCACTCTCTGTGTCCAATGAAGTCCCTAATAACTCTCCTCAATTATATTTACATGTTCTCTTTTTTATTTGTTTCAAGCGTGCATTGATTACATTGAGGACAATGTAATGTTCGAGTGTGGGGGAGGGTTATTCTTTGTGAGAAATGTGATGATGCATGACCTAGGACGGCCCATGACTTGTTGTGCAATTATGCATAAGGCTAAGGATTACACTAGAGTTAGTGTTTATTTTGTTGAACTTATTTGCTAGTTTCACTTGTGTGCTAGAAACTTTTCCAACCCTATAATCTTCCCTTTTTGTGGATTTACTTGTACTTACAAAGGACTTTAGCTTTTAGATCAAGTCTTTAAAAAAAAGATAAAAGTAAGAGTAGAATTAGATTAATTGTTTTGTGTCCATTCTCAATAAGTCAGATTCATAAGAATGCCTTACCGATGTTTTGTAAGTAGTTGTTTGCAAAAGATGGTAGAAAGGGTTATTACCTAAGAAGTATGAAAGCCACTCTTGGGTGCTCAAATTTGGGGCATTAGCAATGTTCACTTGATGACCTACCGAAAGAAATGACTGCCTTTAGGGTGTATGAAACTATTGCCAACTTGGTACTTATGGAGATAAGGTCGTGTTAGCTAAGTCTTACCAACTGTACATGGGGTACATATTTTTGGAAATTCTCGCACACATTTTACATACCCTATTTGCATGATTAGCTTGTCTTTTAGCATGTCATAATGTGTAATCCGATGCTACTTTGGGTATTTATGCTTAATTGTGTAGATAAGCAAGTTTTGAGGTGAAAGAATGATATTTGGAATGAATTCAGTGCAAAATGAGCTAAATTACATTGTAGCACATGAAGCACTATTAGAAGCACGCCCGTGCTTTTGCATGTGATAATCTCAGGACTTAGAGAATTCATCACTACTTGGATGCTATATAAGTGCTCAAAAAGAATGTTGTCATTTATTTCTCTTTCTTCTAAGATGTTCTTGTGAGGGTTCTCTAGGCATGATAGGTAATCTACAACTAAATTTATAGCCCCTCACTTATCCTTTGTCTCCAAGTTGAACTCCTAGAGTAGAAGGATCCATTTGATTAATTGAAGCTTGGTATCTTAGTGCAGAATGATCAGTGTATATGACCACTTTTTAGAGTACCAAATATGACCTGAATTTGTCAAATGCTAAAACTATTATGAGTAATTCGTTTTCAGTAGTGGTGTAGTTTTCTTGGGCATCATTCAAAGTTTTGCTTGCATAATAAATGGGGGTGAAAATGATTTTTTTGTCATTGGCCAAGTACTGCCCCAACTGCGAAGTTGCTTGTATCACACATTAATTCAAATAGCAAATACCAATTCGGAGCTACTATTATCAGTGCCTCCACAAGTTTCTCCTTGATGATGATAAAACCAATCATGCACTCTACATTGAACTCAAAGGTGACATCTTTTTTAGGTAGCCATATCAACGGTTGGGCGATTGAAGAAAAATTTGTGAAGAATCTCCTGTAGAATCCAACATCGTCCAGAAAACTTATGATAGCTTTTACTGATGTTAGAGGTGGGAGTTTCTCAATAGTTGAGATTTTTTCCTTGTCTACCTCAATTCCCTTATGTGAAATTTTATGCCCAAGATTTATGCTCTCTTACACCATAAAGTGACATTTTTCCCAGCTAAGAACCAAATTGGTCTCTTCGCACCTAGCAAGTACTCATTCCAAATTTTTGAGAAACAGCTCGAAAGTGTCACAGAAGGCTGAGAAGTTATCTGTAAATACTTCCATGATGTCTTCTACCATATCCTCAAAAATCACCATCATACACCTCTGAAAAGTAGATGGTGCATTGCACAACCTAAAAGGCATACGACGATAAGCAAAGGTGCCATAGGGGCATGTGAAGGTTGTATTCTCTTGATTCTCTAGGGCAATGGGAGTTTGGCAATAGCCGGAGAGACCATCCAAGAAGCAATAGTATGAATGTTGTTGCTAATCATTCAAGTATCTGATCAATGAAATGGAAAGGGAAGTGATCCTTTCTTGTGGCATCGTTAAGTATATGTAATCTATGTATACCAGCTACCCCGTAACAGCCCTGTGGGTACAAGCTCATTCTTTTCAATAGTGAACATGATTATTCCTCCTATTTTTTTTTGTACCACCTATACTAGACTCATCCGCTCACTGTCAGAGATTAGGTAAATGATGGCTGCATCAAGGAGCCTAATAAGATTGAGTCCCCGTTGAGTTATTACTGTCAGCTTGTAGTTGTCTTCCATAAGGATTTTGTGGGTGCAGAATGCGGGACTGATTCCCTTGATGTCTGAAATCTTCCAAGCGATTGCTTTCTTATACTTCTTCAGGATGTTCAAAAGTTTATCCCTTTGCTCTACTGTCATGTTTAAAGCAATGAATGATGACCAGGAGTTTATAGCCCTCCACTAAAAATCCATACTCTAGGTGTTCAGGTAATAGGTTCAACTCCAACTCTGGTAGTTACTCTATGGATGATTTTAAACGCCCATATTTTCCTTGATCAATATCGTCAAATCCTTTATCTTCTTCCTCAAATGATTGGTTATCCTCTGAACTGTCCTCCATAGAATGAACTTCTAATTCTGACAAATCAAAATCTCTCTCCCAGAAATAATTTGCCTCATCACCACCATTTGTTCATGGTTGAGTCAATCCCACAAGTGCACGGGTTATCAAGTAATACCCCTCGCGCGAGTACAAGGGGGTCATATTCCTAGGGCCTGAGAAGCTACTCTTACTTCCTCTTCGCATGTTGCTTAACCTACAAATTCGAGTGATGTGTTGAAACTACAAAGCAATAAGAAAAACTCTACTTATATGTCTATAGTAAAGGTAAATCACGGGTAGGAATCAAGAAAGGGAAAGTGGTCACGAATGAGGACCCCCTTGGGGCTACTAAAGTGCGAAGGATGCTACAATTATCATGCAAATGGTGCTTTGGACCCAGAAAATTCTCAGATAGATCAACCTGATGGTCACAGCAATTGATCCCTAATCTGGTACGAGTATTGATATGGAATTTCTTCCGACCAAATTCTCCTACGATTGCAATGAGGGTAAGGGACTTCTCAAATTAGCATCGAAACACAAACTAGGTACAACCCCAATGTTGGAGGGGTACAAAATCCCTGATGATCACGACATATTCGTACATGTATCGCTTCCAAGTTAGGTGTGTCTAGTACAATGGCGATGGTCACACAACCTAGTATAACCTAGAAATCGATACACAGAGTTGTCATGTATACCAATATCATAAAGTACACCAAGCATTGATCACAAACACACCAAACGCAATAATACAAGTCATAGCATCCAATCTACACAAGTTCATCCCCAAGGTACATTCGGTGAACTTGGGGTTTAGTTGTTCATACTAGCAACATACAAGATAAAATCCATGAAAACAACTAAATAAAGTAACATCAAACTCCCTCAAAGGTAAGAGACTGAATGACACTTGGGATCCCCCTTAGAAAGGTTTCCACGGATGCCACTCAAGGGGTGGCTTCCCTTGTAGTCTTCAACCTTCTAAAAATATACCTTAGGAGTAGATCTTTCCAAATCATGCTCTCCCCATCGATTTCCACCTCGGTGATGCCCTCTCTAGCCTTCTTCTACCTCGGATCAAGAATGGTGGTGATGAGCTCCAAGAACAAGGTCTTCCCCCCCTTTTCAAAAGATGCCCTAAAACTCCTTTAAAAACTAATCTTGGGATGGCATGCAATATGGCTTATGGTCAGCAAACGGATCATGAGGTCCTGAATCACCCTGCTGATTTCCTCGTATGTTGCTACAGCGATGGCTACAGTAACACTGCTGCAATAAAAATGCTTCTTCAGTAGGCATACGGTCGTCTTCATGGCCATATAGTTGCCTGTGAGGAATGACAGACTTAGCATTTTTTCTTCAAGTCTTCGTGCTTCAAGCCGCTACAGTGTTGATACAGTGCCCGTTCTTTAAAACGTTGTTTTTGGTATTGATTTCTTCTTAAATCATGTTGTCGAGCTTACCTAGGCTTCTTTTATGCCTGTAACATGAAAGAAACCAATTAAACCATAAAAGGGCATCGATTCATCAAGAAAATGCACAAATCATGCGTAACAAATACATATAAAATACATACATTTAGGCATTTATCAGTTCCAAACTGTGAATATGTGTTAAATCTGTATCTTTTTCATTCCATTGAACCACTGTGGGGAAGGCAACAACAATGTCTTGTGGTTTATCAATATTTACCAATGAGCTGTTGAATTAGTAGACCATGCTCTCCATGAGGGATTCCTCCATCTTAGCTCATAAACTGGTTAAAAATGTTTTGTGCACTCTGTTCGCCAAGATCAATGACGAGTACTTTGTCAAAGAATTGTTCTTTACAAGAGTCATCATCATAGGATGTGCAATGTATTTCCATTGATTCGGGTCTATCTAACAACTCATTTAGATATTAAGAGTGTTGATTATGCAAAAGATCACATTCAGTCAAGTAATTAGTCAATTATGTCATGACAAATTATAAATTAGATAAATAACTATGATAAAAAGAAAAAGAAAATGTGTTTACAAAATGAATCGAAATAAAGACAACCATGGACAAAGAATAGAAATGTACACAATAATGAACAAAACATAAACAAGAAAAATAAACAACATAGTTAAATCAACAGGCTACGAGTTTTTCAAGTATTCCTTGTGGTTCCCCTGAAATGGTGCCAAAAACTTGATGTTGTTGCCTGTAAGTGTACAGGGTTGTCAAGTAATACCCCATGTTTGCTACAGGGGTCACATTTCTCGAGGCTAAGGATCTACCCTTACTTCCTTTTCACTTATTGTCTAACCAAGCAAGTCCAGGTTTAATTGATGATAAACTAATTAAAAAAACTAGAAGAAGCTAGAGAAAGATGCTAAATACAGGAAGACCAAATGGAGAAATCAATGGTGAAAGTGGTCACGGATTTGAATCCCCTCGAGACTACTAAAGCTCAAAGGATGCTAGAGGAAAATAGCAATGGTTATTTAAGCCGAGAGATTCCTAAAGTAGGTTAATCCCGAATCCCTCAGTGATTAACCCTTAATCCCATACGAGTGTTGGCTAGAATCCCTTCCATGTCAACTCCTCCTATGATTGTAAAAATCTTAGAGAAATCTCAAATTAGGGGAAAACACAACATCTATGCTCAAGCCTAAGGTTCGAGAGGAGGAGGGGGAGGGGGGCACCAACTACCCGAATCTCTTGGTGTATTGGTACATGAAATCCCTTCTAAACTATGTGGATCTAATTAATACAAGGGTGCATCCCGCGCATCCAAGTACAATTGAGAAATTGAATTACAAAGTTCATATGCAATCCAAGGCAATCAAGTACATATAGAATGAACCACAAAGCACATAATTGCATTAGAAATAAATTAAAGCATCCAAATAATCAAGTTAATCCCAAGGTTCACCGGCATTCGGTGGCCTTGGGGTTTAGTTCTCCATAACCATGAAGAACAAAGTAAAACTCATGAAAATAACTAAATCAAGCATGACAAGACTCCCTCAAGTGTTGGTGATGAGAGGGAAGGCCGGATCTCTCGCGGAAGGGTTCCACTGATGCCGCAATAGTAGCTGCTCTTCTCGTCATCTTCAAGCTTTCCCAAGTGAGATCGGTGGAGGATCTAGCGAAATCAAGCTCCTTCCCTTAAATTCCACCCTTCCATCTTCAAAAATGGTTTTTTCTCTTCATGTATCTCTTTTCCCCCCTTCAAGCTTCCAAAAAGTCCCTCCTTAAGAAGACAACTTTCTTGAGAGTATCCATGCGGGCGCAAGGAAGCCCGTGAGGCTTCCAGCTAAATCCCACAGGAAAAATCTTTGGGTTTTATAGTTATCAGCTACAGTGATAAGCTCATCTTTCTTGCAAATCTCACAAGTATTCATGCGGGTGCATGTTAGAATCCTCTAGCTAAAGTAATATTTATGGCGATAACTACATTACCAATGCTCCAAAATGCTGTTTATGGTGTGGATTTCTTCCTGAATTCATTCTCAAGCCCACCCTTGGCTTCTTCGAGGCCTGAATAAAAAATAAGACCAATTTAAACCCAAAAAAGGCATTAATTCAATAAGAATGCATGCAAATAGTATAAGCATTATACGTATAAATACATACATTTAGGCACTTATCACATCCCCACACTTGCACATTTCATTGTCCTCAAGCAAACAAAACATGAAGAACAAGGGAAATATGATAAGTGGCTAAATGTATGACCTTAAAGCTCAATATGTAAAGAATTTCACAAGCACAAAGTGAAAAGAAATCAAGATGTTGAGTTGTATCAAAAGAAACCAAATAAAGATAGCCTTGTTTCATCTATAGTGCTCTTGTGAGTGTGTGCGGACTTAAAAAACCCTCCTTATCCTAGATCAATCCTGGGCTTCCATTCACCCCACACACGATGATTACTAGTCTTAGAAATAGGACCCTTTTGATTTCTATGTCAAACTCTAGCCTCATTATAAGAGTAGTATATAGTCCAAGAGATAAATAGTTTTTTTTTTACTAACATAGACTATACATTATCTTTCAGAAGGGTGCACATGTTGTTTAGGCATCCAAGGACCCATCTACTAGACAAATTACTAGTCTACATGAATGTGTTCATACTCTACTAGCTGTTGGCTTAAGGTGCACTCTGGTTAGTAGCATGTACCCAGAGCTACTTAGCCAATGAGAGCAGCGTGGAACACTATCCTTGACTATTTCTATTTGCAACCTATCTCATGTCTCTTGGTCTAGACTACATGTTATGACGTCACTTAGGGCTATAACTTGAAAGAGAATTAAAAGTTATTAAATGATCATTGAAACTAGCACTTAATAGTCTATGCCCTGTGTCAAGGTGATGAATTAGTCGGAGTGTGCAAGGGGGAAGTTTAGTGATGAAGTGTGTGGAGTGTACTAGAGATAAAACAGGATTTTTCATTCAAGCATGAATAAAAATTACAACTCACATCCATCATTCTTTCAAGCTTGGAAATTCTCAACAAATGATCATAGCTATCATAGGTAAACCAAGCATGCATATATAGCTCCAATACAAATAAAATACCCCATCCCCGTACCTAGAGTAGTACATTGCCCTTAATGTACATAAATCAATAAAAAATGGTGATGGCAAGCAAGAAAAACAAAGGAAGGGGTATAAGGAAACTTCCCAAGTTCATTAATGAGGAGTCACACTTAAAAAAGTGAACATGGGGTAAATCCGACATTCTAGTGGGTCGTGGGAGTACATGTCTTGCCTTAATATCCCTGCAGAGATAAAAAAGGTGTATCACATCTCATACTTTCACATGTAGGGAGGAAACACAAACACAAACACAAACACAAAGCACAATAATAAAGGAAAGAAAAAGTTTAGCAGGGAATGAATCCTTGCCGACTACAAAGTACAAGCCAACAAGTACAACAAGAAACAAGAAATACAATAGATAGAAACAACATTTAGAAAAGTGTCATAGATGTCCTTCACTCCATCAAGATGTTGTTTGTCCCTAGGTGCTATAGGTACCATGGATGTGGTAGCTGCTAGAGGATCCTTATATGAAAGCCAAAATTTCACCAATAGTATTGTACTTTCGAGGATGTCCTACTGACCTCGTTGAAGAGACTGTACCTTCATCTAAGTCTGTGCAATATAAGCTCAAATGGTGCTGGAGTGTCTTATGACTCGGATTTTGTCTGCTCTGGAGGATCACTAATACGCTCTCCTAAGGCCAAGTCTCGGATGAGGACAAATGTATCATCTCGTCGCTCTACTAATTAGCTAAAGTAATTAGTTACAATAACCGATGCTCATCTTTCCAGCAAATTCCACAGGCATTCATGCCGGCGCATGGTAGTTCATAAGGTTTCCAGCCAACTCCTTGCAGCCACATAGAATCCTCTGGCTACAATAGCAGGTACATTGCTCATTACAATATCAATGCTCCAAAAACCGTTTTTGGTGTGGATTTCTTCTCGAATGTGTTCTCAAGCTCACCTTGTCTTCTTTGAGGCTTGCAACAAAAATAAAACTAATTTAAACAAAAAAGGGCATCGGTTCAATAAGAATGCATGTAAATAGTACAAGAATTATATGTATAAATACATACATTTAGACACTTATCACTAATCGTCATTCGGTGTCCCTGGTTATAAACCTCGACATTGGATGTATTGACTCTTATTGTTTTGACTATCGAGTTTCTTTGTGATTTCCCTTATGTTCTATCTTGAATTGCAAAACTCTTGTGTTGATTGCCATGGTTGCATATTACAAAAGTGGCATGTGGACTTCCATTAGTTGAGTTAGCAAAACTTGATGTGCATTGTCTACCATAGTTGTGATTGTATACTTGATGAGCATGTCTACCATAGTTTCATACTAGCCATTTAGATAATGATTGATAAATCCATCTAGCTAGGGCACACATAGGGGAAGGGGTTTGAGTACATGCCTAGGGATGAGGTATATACTGTTTCTAACCGTCTAGGGTTTTTCCCGCTGTCCAAAGAGATATACCATGTAATCATTACTAGAGTCGATACATCTGTCAAGGGAAGTAGTCTGGAGCAATGCTCTATCTTAATAATTCTCACCCAGTTTACTTACAGTCCTACATTTACTTTAGCCGAATCCTAGTTCAATTTCACTCTTCAATCTTTTTGTTCGAGCTAGATATTCGAGCTAGATATTAGAAGAACAATGAGTACTATAAGCTTACCAGTCCGTGTAAATTTGATTAACCGGCCCATTTAGGTACATTATGCAACTTGTACGACCAGTGAATTTGCGGATACGTAAGGAGCATATCAAACACGATTAGCCTCGACCCTTTCTAGATGTCGTATATCTTAGAATCCAACTTTCTGGCCGTCACTCCCCCTAGCTAGTAGTTAGCATGTGTTTCTAACTTCGGTGTTCCCCAAGCGTAAGTATGTGAACTATCTCGTCGGCGGCTAGAGCGCGCTTAGATTTTAGGATTACTGATAAATGTCTAAATGTACGTATTTTATACTTATAATTATTGCACTATTCATATATGTTTTGATGAATCGATGCCCTTTTTGTGTTTAAATTAGTTTTATTTGTGTTATACGCCTAAAAGAAGCAAGGCAAGCTTTAGAACGTATGTGAGAAGAAATCGGCATCAAAAACAGCGTTTTAGGGTTCCAGACACTAGCGGGGCCCTGTAGCAGAGAAATTATTTGAGCTGCAGGAATTTGGCTGTAAACCTCATGGGCTCCACGCTTCCGCATGAAACCCGTAAGGCTCAGGTGGATAACATTAAAAAGGGGATCTAGGGCATCAAGAAGAGGTCTTTGGCCACAATTTCTCCACCATCATCACCTAGGGCTTCAAGGTAGAGCGAGAAGGCAAATCTAAGGGACAAATCCAAGGGGAGAAGAGGAGTGCTGACAACGCCCAATGAGTATGTCCCGCAAGTGCACGGGTTTGTCGAAGTAATAAATCCCAGATGAGTGGGTATCGTATCCACAGGGAGTAGAGAATAAAAACACTTAAATTGTTTCTTAACTAAGCGAAAAGTGAACAATAGTTGTGTGACAAGATGTAATGTAACAAAAGTAAAAGAGACAAGAAAAAGAGCACAAGTAAAGGGGAGGAAAGGCAATTGATATAAATGGGGTGCCCGAATATTGTTCCGCCTAGGACAATCGTTTCAAGTGCAAAACCCTCTATTATACTTTCTAACTAGTGCATTAATGAGTCATGTAGATCCTTCATAACATGGTCCCAAATCTAAGGCCAACCATGCCTAACTCTATACATGTCCCATAAGAGAAATTGAACAATCTCTCGACCTTGCACTCGTATAGAATCGCAATGAGTTCTAGGGATTCCAAGTGATAAATCCTCTTCCTAGATGTAGACCTAACCCTTTGGTCCAGGTGGAAGGTCCCTAGTCACAATTAAATCTTAGGTGCTAAAATCACTTCACGCTTCACTCCGTTGCCTCTGCAACTAAACCCCAACGGAAGGTCATCCCTTAGCCCATTCACTCTATTATGACCGCAAAGAATTCGAGGAAATGGAGGTAGGATAAATCACACAGAAGGGGAAAGGGGATGCTCCGCCACCTCTCGACTCACCCTCTCAACCCTCTCCAACCTAGCTTTGTGTAACTCTCGTGGTGTGTCACTCACTTATAAGGGTCACCAATAAGAACCCTCAACCCTAGTGTCACTCTAAGTGAGTATTCAAACAATCAAGCATACAAGATTGGAACTCAATTAGCACATCAATTTATGAAAGCATAATAACAAGGTTTAATGAAACAAATGCATCCTAGGGTTCACAAATCCAAGTACCCACCAGGAGATTTAGCTCTCCATGGAGCTAGTTACAATTAATGAAATCGAATGTAAAAACAAGTAATCCATAGAACACCCCTCGATAGTCGTGATGATGGTCTTGTGGAGAAGCCTCTACTTGTCCAAGGGTCCCTTTGTTCGGCCTAGGATACACCTCGCCGGATCGGTGCCGACAAAAGCTCTCACACTAACCTTCTTTCAAACGGAGTGCGATGTCAAAGCCGTAGAACCTCTCCCAATCCCTAGCCAATACCTCTCAAAACCCTAGCCGCAGCCATCTCTCAAGTTGGGGAAAAAATGAAGAAAAGAATGCTGAAATCAGGGGTGAAATCGGCCTTAAATAGGGTTGGAATCAGGAATCCACACGCCCCTGTGGCGCACGAGCCTGTGGAATTAACGCACGGGCATGTGGAATTTTCACACACCCATGTGGAATCTCTGGAAATCACTTTTTTCGGTCGGCTGTGAACATTACCTACTACAGTGAATTGCTATATTGTTTGCTACAGTACTCTACTACAGTACCTGCCCGAAATACTCCTGAATCCATGTTCTCATCGAGGTAACATAAACGAGTACACGTTTATGTCGTAAATCGCTTTGCTTCTTCAATAAATGGCTATATTGGTGGAGATCTTGCTATGCATGCACAAACTAGAATACTTGAATGTGACCGCCTTTGTGCCCCTCCAAATCATTGTGCTAACTTGAATACGAGGAGGTTGACACATTCTCGCATCTTGAACCCGACTTATGTCTTCGCGTTTGATCATTCTCAAGATTTTCTCCAATTGGTGCATTCATGATCTACATTGGCTTCTTTCTCAAACATTCGGCTTCACAACCCTATATGCATGAAAGTAATATAAATGCACACATATTAGCGCTAAAACTTAATAAAAGTAATGCTCATCATAAGAAAAAACACTTCGCATTCTTATCACACAAGTACTTATCAAGTGCCATCAACGAGAGCATTAAGAAGCCTGCCGACGTGGATTTGACAAGTTCTTATCACAATTTTCTAGTTAACACATCCAAGGGAGTTTGTCTATGATTTTGCTCATACTTTCTTTGTATCTTGAGATCTCTCTTTTATTCATGTTGTGAACTAGACTCTCAAGGTCACCGGGCATCTAGTGAACCTTGGGATGAACTTACTTGTATGGATGTTGTGATTTATTTCTAGTGCATTTGGTTTGGTTTGTGGTTCAAGCTTTGTGTTCATTGATGTATTGTTTTGCATGAGAACTCTGCGATTCAACTTCTTAGTTGTACTTGGTTGCATGACCATCGCCTTGTACTAGACTCACTTAGCTTGGAAGGGATTTATGTGTGAATACTCTGTGATCATCGGGTATTTTGTACCCCTCCAAATATTAGGATCCAACGTAGGTATTGAGTATCGGCCCTAATTAGAGATTTCCTTAGTCATAATGTAATTATAGGAGTGTTTGGCCGGAAGAGATTCCAAGCCAATACTTGTATGGGATTAGGGGTTATCGCCATGACCATCAGGTAACCTACTTTAGGATGTCTATTGGCCCAAAACCACCATTGCCTGTGTAATTCTAGCATCCTTCAAGCTTCAGTAGTCCTAAGGGAATCTTCTCCCGGGCCTCGCACTTTCATTGCTATTTGCTTCTTTAATCTGCTTATGTGGTGCCTTAGTCCATCTTGTTTATAGTTATCTCTCTTGTTAGTTTTCTTGTCTTGTTAGTGTTCTTGTCTTGTTTTAAACCCCAGGGAATACGACCCTCTCGTGCTTGCGCAAGAGGTATTACTTAATGACCCGTGCACTTGTGGATCTCATCAATTACAAATTACGAGAATGCAAGAAGGATCTAATCAAGTTAATATGGACCAATGAAAGGTTGAAACGTGGCTAACATATCTTTTTCCTGTTGCATAATATCTCTATATGTGTTTTTCATACAATTAAAAAATATAAATATATTATGTATATATATAACCCTAAATTCTGATTTATGAGATAAAGTAACTTTACAATTTCTCATCTTGGAGAACCCTGAATACTCTTACAATTTCTCATCCAATTTCTCTCCGGCGATTCAGTGAACTCCAAGCCTCTGATATTTCTAATCTCTATTACAAAACTCCGATCTTTTCTAAGGAGGTGAAGTTTCTTCTCTTTTTTTTTTAAAAAAAAAAAATGAAATCCTCTTGTTTGTTTATTTATTTTTATCATTTGTTAGATATTTCTTGCATGTTGTCCGAAGTTTGAGAAAATTTGTTGAAATGTTTGAGGATTGAGATTAATTAATGAGGTATATAATTAATATCATTGATTTTGAGTTGTTGTATGTGGATTGATATCATTGATTTGATTTAGAGCCTTAATCCAAATTAAAAGCAAAATTTGTGATTTAGTAATAAATAAAAAAAAAAAGAAGTTTATCTATAAAAAAATTTAAATAGAAGTTATCACTTTCAAATAAAACTACGTCTAGCAAGGTCATAAAATTAAAAATTTTATAAAAATTAAAATTAAAAAAATCATTGAAATAAATTCAGAAAACTTATTTATACAACTAACGGGGTTGTGAGAGTTATCAAAGTGGAGCAAGGGAAACTAGTAAAGAGGTTAGAAAATGGAGATGAGAGAATAGGAGATGATGACACAATGATATTACTCAAAGCTTATACTTTTCATTAATAAATCAAAATGGTTACAAGCTTCTCCTTATATAGAAAGAAAGATTACTATTTTAGATGTGATAAGTCATGTCACTAAGTTACTTATTGCTGATATGAATAACCAATTTAGTGAAACTTCTACAAAGTTATTGAGATACATTGCTTGTCTTGATCCAATAAACTCTTTTTCAATATTCAATCATGGTATGCTTGTTCGACTTGTTCAGATTTACTCTAATAATTTCTTCACATATGAACATCTTATCTTAAAAGAGCAACTTCACATTTACATTGATGATGTGAGAAGAAATTCTTTGTTTTCAAATTGCCATGATATTGCAAGTCTTGCAGTGAAGATGGTTCAAACTGATAAACATTTGACTTTTCCATTGGGTTATCGCCTTATTGAATTGTTAAACTTACCGGTGCCAACAACAATAGTTGAAAGAGTGTTCTCAGTAATGAATATCATCAAAACTGATTTGCGAAATCAAATAGACGATGAATGATTGAACAATATGATGGTATGCTATATTGAGCGAGAAATGTTTGCTAAAATTGATAAATAAATAATATTGCAATGTTTTCAAAACATGCAAAATCGGAGAATTCAGCTCTCCCTCGCAGTCATAACTGGTATTTTTATTTTGTATTTTAAAGTATTGTTTATAGGTGGTGTTTGTTTGAAGGGTTTTAGAGTTTCATGTAACTTGAGTTATTGGATTTTTTGAAATCCAGTATTTTGTTCAAAGGATTCCAAAAACTAATATAACTCATATTACATTTAATGAGGGATTTGGTTTTATAGCTAAATTGGCCATAAACCAAGTCCCTTGTTTTTAAGCTTCTTTGCATGGATAATTTGTGACCTACATAACCAATTAAGGAAAAACAAGTATTGTCAACTATTTATGGATACTTTTTGTTGAGTGAAAAAATTATTAAATTTAATAATTAATTTAATAATAAAATTAAGAGTTAAAATAGATAATTAAATTATTAAATAACACACAAGATATATATATGAAAAATTCATAAATACTTTTTTTGTTCGGTTAATAATTAAATTCAAAAATTACAAAATATAACAAATATTTAATAAATATACTAATTAATTCAATAACTAATTTAATAATAAAATTAATAGTTAAATTTGTTTACACGGTATTTAAAATATTTGGTATGCAAAAGGTTTTAATTCCAAATTTACAAATTTCTCTCACCAAATGCAAAATTTTGTAATACAGCATCTTTAGTTTCATCTAACCAAACACTGGATTTAACTACATTATATTTTATAATCCATGTACTTTCAGTTATATTATAACTAAAAATCTATTGTATTTACAATTACATTAAGGGTGTGTTTATTTGACCGGATATAAAACTACATGTGATTGTAATTACAAAAAACTTCAAAATTTAGTGTTTGTTTAGTTGGATTTGAGAATTTGAAATGAGTTAGAAATGCACTGTGTATGGATTTTGTTGGTTAATGAACTAGGTCCAAATAGGGCATAGTTCAATCTCATGCACTTTGGATTTCAATATAAAGTCTCGCACGTGGTCTCATGAGACTTTCTAATAAGAATATATATATATATATATATAAAAATAAAGGCATGATATTATTTTACCTTAATAAAAAATGGTTACTATTATATTTTTATCAATACAAAAGTTATAAATAGAGTAATATATTTTTTATAATGATTAAAAATAACAATAATTTGTAATGAAAACAAAATTTTATATTAAATTAAGTAATTATATGCATAATTATTTTGGTTACTATTAATAACAATTAATTATGTATTTATAATTAATTAAATTTAATGATGACTCAAAGTGGGGGTAACCTCATCAAGGGTGTTTATATCCTACAAATGCATCCAACCAAACACATGTTTTCAAAATCCAAATTTACAAATCGTTCCAAACAAACATAAAATTTTGAAATCCAGCATTTTCAATTACAGTCAATCAAACACCAAAATTAACTCTCCCGCATTTTCAACTCCAGAATTTACAACTACACTATAATGGAAATCTACTGTGTTTTCAAATACATCTACCTAAATCAAACGGCACCTAGTGAATTATTTTAAATTTTAAATTTATAAAATTTTTGTTAATTGAATTTTTATTTTTTATTTTTATTTATAGCGCACCCCTCTATAATTTTTTGGGTCTGCCCCCTACACTTATGTTAAAAAGTATGATGTCTATATAACACAACAATACACACCGTGAGAGAGAAACATTATTAAATAAATACACAAATAACGATCACTATATTTGATTCACCCACCCACTCCAAAGGTTGTCCATTCCAATCCCACCCTTTCCATATCATCCTCCCTTGAACCCCACTCCATGTACCAAAACCCATCATTCGTCGCCCCCGCCATCACTCTTCATTTCCCCATCAAACTACCCCCAAGCCTTGTTAAAAGTAAAATGATGTTTTAAATATATAACATAATTAAAGCATATAACTTAAAATAGTGGTATATAAAATAATAATATTGAAAATATTATGCATATAAAATATAAAAAATATTTCTTTTTTTATCCATTATTTCGATAATGAAAAATAAGTTAACCTAGAAAAAATCTTGCAAACATATATATAAGGAGTAAAATAAATATATTTTCCTTTCTTTGGTAGTGGAATTCATACACCAAAACAAAACACCCCAACTGCCAAAATTTCCTAGATTTAGACCTGTCGCCAGCCTCCCTTCCAATCTTGCCTTCCTTTTAAGCCCCTCCTAGCCTCCTCCCTGCTACCATTGTTCTCCATTCATATATATATATATATATATATATATATGTATATAGTCACAACCCTTTACCTCTCACCCCTAAAATCTATCAATGGCTCCTCTCCCCCCTCTCTCATAGTTCTCCATTCACAATATACATATATATAGTCACACTCCCTTTGCCTCCCCTAAAATCTATCAATGGCTCCTCTTGCCCCTCTCTCAGAAGAACCCACCATCCCCTGCTCCTCGTCCTCCTCTAAACGCTCTCTTTCTCTTCGCTCTTGGCTCAAGAACTACATCCCCCATCTTTTCCTCCACAAACGCTCCGACCTCAAGCTCCTTCTCAGCGTCCTCGCCTGCCCTCTCTCCCCCATTGCCATCCTCCCCAAACACTCCCTCCAGGTCTCCTCTGAGTCCCAGTACATTATCCACCAGTTTAGAGCCACAACAAGATGTAGCAAGATAGAGAGTGGCGGGGGAAAGAACATGTTTGTTGCTGGGAGAGTGAAAATGGTGAAGATGTTGGAGCTAGGGCTTGCTTCTTCTTCCAATAATCCTGGAGAGTACCATGAAGGTTGCTTTGTTATGTGGCAGATGGATCCTGATCGGTGGTTGATTGATCTCTCTGTTTCCGGCAATCGGGTCATGGCCGGGAGTGATGGTAAGGTGGCCTGGCGCCGCACGCCGTGGCTCAGCGCTCATGCTGCTCGCGGGGCTGTGAGGCCTGTCCGGCGTGCTCTTCAGGTCATTTTTTTTGTTCTTGTTCATCATCTTCCATGCTAATTATCTGTTCGCTTTTTGAGCATTCTGGTTTTTGTTTATAAAAAAAAGGAAGTAAAAAAATTCTTTTTTCTTTTACTTGTTCGAGGTTTTTTATTAGATGATAAAGCTTTGTTGTTTTGCTTTTAGAGTTTGGACATAATTAGCTGTTCTTTATTGTTAATCATTGCGGGTTTCTTCTTGATGGAAGTCATATAGGCACCATCAAGCTGTTGTTTGGTTTGCACATTTTTGCGCCGTCGCAAATTGCACTTTGGACATAATTTATGCAGGCTAATTCTGGATTTCTAGGGATTAGGGTGATATAGTATTGATATTGCTTTATTTAATTATGTATTTATTCTTTAGGGAAATGAGTGCATATTTGCTATATGGTATTTATGAATCTACGCTCTTTATTAAAATGCCCGTTAAGTAAATATGTTTGTGCATACTCTGTTTTGCCTTTTTTACTGAAGTTATAGTAGCCTCATCTTCTGTGACATTGGACTTTCTATATATATATCTGAATATTGAGTTAGAAAAGCATTGCTAGTTGGATGTTTATTTATCAATTATCATGATATATTCATGGAAGTTCTGAGATGTTTGTTTGATTCAAATAGATCTTATTTGCATTTCTTTCTGATCTGTTAAAAACTGAAACAGAATTTAGGGTAGCTTTTGTGCATGTTAATTTTCAATTGATTTAAAGCCAAAATTCCAAAATAAGCAGAGGGCTGAACAACCGATTTCTTATTTGTTGCTACTCCTGTTTTGATAAATATTTGTATTTGATTGCAAGTCTTTTATTATTATCTTCCTAGCAAAACAATTTAGACTATTTCTGATCGACTACTTGGAATAGATAAATTAATAAACAGATTTGGTGCTATTCCTCATGTCTTCAAATTCCATCAGAATTTTTTGTTTGCTTCAAGTAGAACAAAGTTTCATTTGTCTACCAAGATGAGGTAAACTGTAATCTTTTAGTGGAGGGAAGGCAAATATGATGGAATTAGAAAAATAAGAGAGCATGAATTGAAAAGGAGAACTAGATCCTATGTTTTTTTCTCTGTTGTGTACTTTAGCTATTATACTTTCAAAATTCCATTAGTTTTGGAGTAAATTTGGCCTCTAGTGCTTTTCCAAATATAAGTTGGTTTTGCAATAAAGGAAATTATTGCTGTCGGAATCCTTATCTATCTAGATGTTTAAGACTCTAGGAGTATGTGTATTAAAATATGACTTCTTATTTCATGTAAAATGGTAAACCATTTCCTACTGAAGGGAATGCACAGAGAACAAGAGAAATGCTAATGGCATTAACCATTCTCCTTTCTAAAATGAGAAAGGGAGATTCGACAATGTCTCAACTCAATTGCATTCACATATTATATGAACATATGAAATAAATTAATACTTGTATGGCTTATTATATGTACCAAAGAATCAGTATTAGACTGTTACTGAAAGTAACTTTACTAGAGGTTTACTTCAGTTTGGTCACTGCAAATTTTATCATACAGGGATTAGATCCTGTGACAATTGCAGCTGCATTTTCCCCTGCAAAACGTATAGAAGATAGGTACATAGGGGATGAGGAATGTTTTGTTCTGAAGTTGAGCACAGATTCTTTGACTCTTTCAATCCGGAGTGATAACACTGCAGAGATAATCAAACACGACATGATCGGCTACTTCAGCATGCGGAGCGGTCTGTTGGTGCAACTAGATGACTCCCAACTGACACGAATCGAGTACCCTGGTGCCCAGGCATTGTACTGGGAGACAATTATCTCATCACGTATTGAGGATTATCGCGAAATTGATGGTGTTTTGATTGCACACTCAGGGCGGTCCACTGTAAACTTGGAAAGGTTCGGAGTCGGCATGAAAACTCAGAGAGTATCTACCCAGATGGAGGAGAAATGGACAATTGATGATGTGGTCTTTAACGTTCTTGGTCTCTCCGCTGAATGCTTCATCCCTCCGGAGGAGATCAAGAACACGTAATTTTGCTTATTGTCCTTTCTTTTTGTCTTTTAATTAGAAAGTGACCTAGGCATAATTGTTATACAAAATCAAAATGGCATTATCTGACCTCAGCAGTTTTATGTATATATGCAATAAATAAAGTCTGGTTCTCTAGCTAAGCAATTTTGGTTTGTTGCGTTGCTCAGTTGGAATGTGTCACATGATACTACTGTGCCTTCAATTGGAAAACATTTTAAATTCAATCTTAAGAGCTGATGCCTGTTTGAATGCATGTTTGTCCACTTCTAATTATGACCTAAGATGGAAAGGAATCTGTGTATTTTTGAAGTATCGGTTTGGTTGATTATGTCGCATGTGCTATCTTTTCGAGGGACATTGATTGTTCTCCTGCACATGGTGGCCTTTTCTTTTTGCCCTGGAGTGGTACAATGGAATAACATGGCTAGAGTTAGCATAGCATGGCAAGTAGCATTTGGAAGCGCGTAACTTTTTATTCAGGTGTGCATCAGTCTGATGGGATGGATCATGGAACATTGGAGAGGAATGCAGCGAATGCGTCTATTTGGGGGTTTCTATGTTTTTCTTTTTTATTATTATTTTTTTCATTTTTTACTTTTTAAGTACGTTATTTTTTAAAATTATTAAAATAATATTGACGCCAACACCCTGTCTGTGCTAACCATGCTAGACTATTGTTTGAAGGTCGCTCAATATTTTCTCATTTTAATTTGAAATAATGTTATTTCTCTATTTTTTTCAAGTGGAATGTGTTTCGTCGGACAGCATGGTGAAAAGATCGAAATTCGAAGGTGTAGAAATATTTTCGATGAAAAAAATGTATGTTGAATTATCATTTAATTGATGCAAATTGATATAAATATTTTTAATAATAAAATTGATTGTCTATGCACATTAATTATTAATTATTATTATTATTATTATTATTATTATTATTATTGACAATAAGCGACAAGCGGCCCATTAAAAGAATTTGTCAATGAATAAATAGCAATAGAGATGCACTAGTTACCTTGACCAAACATCACAGGGGACAATGAAAATCTGTTCTCTGTCATGCAATCCTAGAGGAGAGAAATTCGACTCCTCTCATAAGGAATCCATTAACACCGATTTAAACAGTACTATGAACAATACTTGAGCTATGTAACGATGCATGAACAATATTGTAAATAGTATCATAGATACAAGGTTTTGAACCCGCATCTATACATATACTATTAAGTGTCTTTATCACCCTACTAGGCAAGTGTTTGCCACATTAATTATTTTTAAAATTAATAATGAACTTTATTTATCTAAATAGTTCAGTTTTATCAAAACTAGAGTTAATAATGGCAATATTTAATGTTTGATTTGAGTTTTATGATAGCCCTATAACCAATTATAATTAAATGGGTTTTTGTTGTCTATTTTATAGTAAAAAAATATTTTTTTTTAATAAATATGAATAGCTATAGGATGAAGCTCTTAACATCTGAATTAAAGAAAAAAAATTAAATATTAATTCTCATACTAATAAAATACTAAAGGACGTGTAGCTCAGCGATACATTGGATTCTTTTGCTTGAAAGAATACGAGTTCGATACATTGGATTCTTTTGCTTGAAAGAATACGAGTTCAATTCCCCTGATCGTGCTTCCAAGTTTCAATGAGGATGTGGACGACCTCTCATTATAGGGGTTAATAATCTAGATTTTTCCCAAATGATGTAATTGTGGCTAAGGTTAAAACATCTTAATTAGTTTCAAAGGATTGAATACTGAATACTAGTGGGGAACCACCCCTGCTGGATAATTTAACATATATTTTAATTTAAAGATAATAATAATAATAATAATAATAATAATAATAATAATAATAATAATAAAAAATAAAAAACATTCTTTTGAATAACTTATTAGTTAATATGGTGGAGATTCACTAGGAGATATATCTCAAGGCCCTAACTTTGTTCATAAATTTGAATTCGGGGATACATTTTTCTCCATTTGTCTCCGTAGGAATTATTTGAGTTTGTGGACTCCCAATCCTTTTTTTATATATAATTATTATTATTTAACATACAACATAAAAATTTATAATATATATTTCCGGGAAAAGGTTTTTAACTTGGGAAAACAGCTAATTATAATTTAATAATTATTTATATTTGTATTTAATACAAATAAATGGAAGAAGATATACACATAATTAATAATAATAAACCTTCTTTTTTTATTTATATCAATGGGAGGATATATATATTTGTTAAATATAAATAATTTTCTAACTATTAGAATTGGTAAATAAAAATTTTCTTTTAAATCTATGGGATTAATTCTCTAATCTCATCTCTTAATCCCTCAATCTTTAACACAAGTTTTATTTGCATGAACAAATCTCTTTATTAATAATTAATTAAAATAAATTATTTAAGAAGGTTTAAAATGAAGCCGAGATCATACTAGTTTTCCTTACTAGTAATTTAGTCATTTGTAATTTAATACTTAAATAAACATACGAATTTTTTAAAATTTTTTATTTATATGTCTATAACATAAAGTAGTATATAATAGAATCTGATATATTTATATATAATAAAATCTCATAGTCCGTGTAATTCATTTTTTTTGTGTAGTTGGCGCGTGAGAAGGGTTTTAGAAGGAAAAGGAAGCAAAACATCTTACTGTAGGGTGGTTTTGGAGGTTTCTTACAAGCTATAAGGGAAAATACATGGTCTAGGATTCTTCATATGGCCGTGTGTGCAACTTATGGATGTTTTAACGAAGAAACTTAAAAACCAAAAGGGCATATGGGGCAGTCACACGCCAAGTACCAGGCCATGTACTGTTTATCAAAAAAACTCTCCAAGTTTTCAGCAACCAGAAAGTCCACCACCATCCACACGAGCATGTGCTAGGCCGTGTGAAGTCCAAATGACCTGTTATAATAGGTATTCTTACTTTATTCAGGATATCTTTTTTTGTGAGTTTTGAACAAGGGTTGCGGCTAAGGTTTAGAGACTTGGTCTTTGCAGGCAAGAGAGAGGTTCATCTTTGTTCTCCATCAATTCCATCATCCACAAATCCATCAAGGAAGTCACCCGAGCATCATTCGAGGAGGTATCTTTGGCTTCTTGTGGATTGAATCGTTTGGTGGTTCGAGAGAGCTTCATCAATTCAACCATTGCGATGATTAGGGAAGTTACTATTATTGATTGTCTTGTATTTCATTCTTGATATTTTTTATTGAATTGCTCTTCTATGAGGAGCTAAAATCTCTTTAATACTTAATCATGTGAACCCTAGATCTATTTTTTTGTATGATTTAACTTTTGTTTTTTAATTTCAGATTAGTTTTGGTTATCAATCTTGTGTTCTTATTGCTATGTAATTCATTATAGCGAAAGCCCGATTGCACGTTTATGACTTTAGTGAGGAGTTGAGAAACCTGCTAGAGTTAGATTCACCAAGGTTGAAGAGAGTAAAGGGTGAGCTTTAAGGTAAAAGACTTGTGCCTTTACTCTTCTATTTGATTAACCCTACCTCAAAATTTCATTAAGTGTAATGAATTTATAAAGGCCTTAGAGAATAGAGAGATCAACGGCAAGGCTTGTATCTGATTAGGGATTGTGATACTAGATACCTTTACTATTCTTTTCAGAGTGTTCTCTGAAGTGTTTTTGTTCAGTTTAGGGAGTACATGATTGTAGAAAAGTCATTTCGCGGTTTTTTAATTTGAAAACACGAGCATAGCTGTGCCTGTTCTCGTGCACTTTACGAAAAAGTTTGGGGGGTTTTTATCGATGAGAAAATCAACCAATTTGTAAACTGGATGGCCTAGAGCACACCCTCAGCACAGTAGTTCTTCGGTCTGCACAGTCGTGTTCCTAGAATGGTGCCTGTGCTTTGCTGTAGGAGTAATATTGTAGCTTGTTTACTGTAGCAATTACATGGGGTGATACATGGGCGTGTAGCTGTGAAGCACGCCCGTGCTTTAAAGAGCACGCCTATGCAAGGCTTTTCCAAGTCTTGAATGAGGGTATTTTGGTCTTTTATCGATCCTTAGCCCTTAACCCTTTCCATTACCCCTTCATCATTTCACCTTCTTCACCTCCTTTGGATGAAAAGAAAGCCCTTGGAGGATCTCTCCCTTGTTGATAGATTTGAAGCCCTATTATTTCATTCTTCCTTCTTCCTTGAAGCTAAGTAGGTGAGTAACTTTATCTTTGTGGTTCTTGCTCTTCTTTCTCTCATTCCCTTGAAATTCCCTTGGATGAAAAGAGAACTCATGGTTAATCTCTTTCTCCTTGTTAGGTTGAAGACCTTTGTCCATCATTCTTTCTTCTTGGAAGCTAGAGGTAAGCACCCTCATCCCTCTTGTTTCTCTCTTTGTTCTACTTGGTATTTGGAAGTGGATGGTAGATCTAGGGTTGTGTTTATGAGCTTGAAAAAGCTTCATTCTTGCTCTCCTTTCTTGCTTGTTTAATGCTAGACTAGAAAATTGAGAGAAGTGTTTGTACTCTATTTCCTTCAAGATTTGTTGAATCCATGAACCTTTCTTGAGTTGGAAACCGTTGTTACTGTAGCATTACTATAACACTAGTAAACCTTGCTTAATTCTCTTGTTTCCTTGGTTTGGAAGGAGGCCAACCTCCATAGAAACTCTTTGGAAGTTTTTGAACCCAGGTTTGAACTAACCTTAGCCCTCTTATAGAGTTACATTGCTTTTAGACCTAGGTTTTTCTTGATGTATTCTTTTTGTTCTTTCTTTTGTTCTTTTTTGTTTTTTTTTTCTTACTTTCTTTATTCATTGGTTTTGTATGTGTGGTTGTGTTTGGTCAAGTGGTGAAAGCTCAACCATGAGGCTAGGAGCTGGCGGAGGGGCATCTATTACGGCCTGACTTGCTGGCTCAGCAAGCGATAACTGCCACTGCAACCTGAGGAGGGATACACATACTACTCAACCCTTGAGTTTTCGCAAGGCTAACAAAACCCTAAATTTTTACAAACTTAATCACGAATAACAAGAATTTATAGTACGCGAGGAATGCAGTATAACAATAACACAGAGGAAGAAACAAAACCAAAACTTGATAATATAGTTCAAGAAATATACTGATCACAAGTACACAAGATTTTCAAGAAGATCATATAATTTACAAATCATGCATAAGGAGATTCAAACACACCAGTGTGTCCATGTTCTTATACAACGTATAACACGTTCAAAAGATACATACATTAGATTGGAAATGAAAAAGATAGAAAGTGAATGTCCAGCACTCCACCTCATAGCAACACTATTGGCCGCTAGAGCCTAGAACAATTCTAAAAGAATACACAAATAATAGATGAAATCATCAAAGTCAAGCTTTTGCAATAATACATATAGACTAGAACCTTTCAACATATATAACAACATATATATGAATAAAGAAACCATAGATAGCATAAAAGAACCGTTTTTGCTCAAATGAGAGTGCCCATAATTCAAAATCCAAGGATTTACATAAAACAAGTTTTAATAACCGTAACACATAAAATGCGTCACAAAAACAATATTCCAAAAGATCTACAAGAGACTACAACTCAAAAATTCATTTGCATGAAAAAATCAAGTTCCTTAAAATACAAGATTTAACATTTTGATTATCAAAAGTAGTGGTCTAAAAACTTCTCTAAACTATAGTCGTAACCTTGTCTAAGTTCAGAGGAGTCAAGGTCCTCATGCCCTTGATGTTGATCCATCGAGAATTTGTGTGTTGACCCCAAAGTTCCCGATGTTTATCCAATCAAGGGCTCTATGGGCCACTTGAAGTGGACAATAAATTTGGGTCTTCTTGCTACCTCAACAGGTTGGCCATGAAGACCACCCATTACAGCAACGAAGGGCTCTGCCCGGTCACCATCAAAACCTATGGAAGCTCAATAATACAATATATGTCTAACATCCAAAATGTACTGATCTAGGATAGCATCCCTACTAGGGATGAAACCCGAGTCCACAAGTGTTGATTCTTCACTCAAATATCAAGAATTTCATAAATACATCAATGACATGTAAAGCCTTTCCAAACCAATCAAAACCCTGATTCAATACAATAAAACCATGAATCATTACCAATCATACGAATAAAATACTCAAAACAATATATTTCAATAGAATATTATGCAATCATATACCCCCACTCACAACTCAAGCAAGAAAACCACAAGCTAGCTACTCCTCCGCCGGCTCCTTGTGTAGTGATGAGCCCTCACCACCTAACCAATCAACCACACACACAACAGGCAACAAAGTAAATAAAAGAGACACAAATGAAACCCTAAGTCTATGAATCTCATGCAACACTAAACCAGTCCTACGGTTGGTTCAAAGCTTGGTTTCAAGGTTTCCATTAAATTCCTAAGGGTTTGAGGTTAACTCTAAACCATGAAACACAAAAAAAAACAACTAAGTTCTACTAGTGCTACAGTAGTCCTAAGGTTGGCTCAAAGCTCGGTTTTAAGGTTTCCATTAAATTTCTAAGTGTTTAAGTTTCACTCTAAACCAAAAGATTCAAAGAAACAACTAAGTTCAAATGGTGCTACAGTAATAGTACAGTATAATCCCCCACCATCGGAGGTGATTTTCATGGATTCAATAAGATTGAAGGAATACATGGGAATCATTCTCTCCATCCACTCATAACACTCAACATACAAGAATGGAAACTAAAAATCAAGCTCTAATGCTCATCCACCATAACCTAGGTCTAGAAATTCAAATGTAAACTAAAGTATGGAGGACAAAGAGGAGGAAGAGATGACATATCTTGCTAAGCGCTACGAAGAGGATGAGATGAAGAATGAGCCTTCCAACACAAATGAAATGGAGAAGATCAAGGATTTGGTTATTTTTTTCTCATAAAAGGGGAAATGAACAAGAACATGATATAATGAAGGGTAAAGGAAAGAGGAAAGAAGAAAGTGTTAAGGATTGATGAAAGACCAAAAATACCCTTGATTCGAGGCCTAGAAAAGCTTTATACGGCATGTACACATCTACAAAGGTGTCTATCTGATCTGCACTACTGTGTATCACCCCGTGTAAAAGCTACAGTGCTATGCTATAGTGTTTATGCCCCAGTCCATTCTGAATTCGAGAGAGTTACACGGGCAAACAAGCAGGTACACGACCATGTACATGCATGTGTAGTTCTCTAAATTTTTTAGAGAAGTACACAGGCAGGTACATGCCCTTGTATCATTCTGATTAATTTCAGAATTTTTCCAATGAGTTACATGAGAAAATACACGATCGTGTACACAGGATCTAATTCTGTTTGTGTTCTTAGTCGCTAGAGTGTTACACTATTGCTACAGTAACACTGCTACAATTGCATGACTACAGTACGACTTCTATAATGATACTACTATAGTAAATTCTCTCGAGATTTCTAGAGAGTTATATGGGCAGGTACACAGCCGTGTACATGTCCATGTAATTCTCTGCCCATGCATTCTGCAGAAAATGACAAAATAACTATTCTACAACCGTGTACTCCCCATACTGAACAAAACACTACATAACACACCCAGAATGGGAGACAAAACTAAAGAAAAGTCCTTAGCATCACAGTAGCACCCTTGTGGATTTAATCTCGTAAGTTTGTGAGTGGGTTAAGTTGATTGCATAATTCTAAATATCTTAATCGCTCAACTAAAATTATTTCATTGTTTTATCGTATTAAATAGATGTTTTGATGGACTTGGAAGGATTTCCTATGCTATTGATCTATATATATGAAATGCTTGACATTTGAATGAAAATATTTATGACTATACTCGTATATTGGAATTGGAATGTTTGTGAAAACTCACTTGTATTATCATGTTTTCGGCACTTTTGAATTTAAAAATGGTTTTCATTTTTGATGTATGATGTTTGTCCTAGTCATCGACATTATGATGTGTTGCATATGTATTTATTCGGACACCTATAGGTCTTGAACATATACACGGAAGTGGAGCTACGACCTTAATGTTCTTGATATGGTGGTTTTGAAGGTGATTAGGATTTTAGCCCAAACCTACTGTAATGAGGGGGAACACTCACGGCAGGCCTATAGAGGGGGTGTGAGGGGTTCATTTATGGTTCACTCTTTCGAGAGGCGCGTAGAAACCTAGAATAGGTATTTCACCGAGAACCCGGATATCACCACGTGGGGTCTTGGTGGACAACATCAAGGGTATGAAGACCTTGATGGATCTAGACTTAGTCACGTCAGCGGCTAAAGCCACATGAGTTTTTTCAAGCTATTGAGTTTGTGAATGTTATTATGTTTCGGTTTCTATGAAACCATGATTTCTTGGATTGGATTCTTGAATCGTGAACAGTTTATTTTGTTTTTTTAAATATCAAAGATATGCGAATTTACATTTTTGTAAATCATGTTTTCATGTAAAAGAAATCCTTGAACAGTGGGATTCCTTTACAAGTTTTGGAAGATTGGTTTATTGTCAAGTTTGAGATAAATTTATTTAACAATTTTAAAACTCGTATTATGTCAAATAATTATTTGTGAATGTTGGGACCTTCATTTGATCAAGTTGTTGTTTATGCTCATTAAGAGACTTATGTACAGATATTTGTAATACACATGATGAAATACTTTGAGGCTATGAACATACTTGTGAAGACCTATGTTTTGGTTTTGAATGATGTGGTTTCACATCCTACGTTTATATATTGTTTTAAATATTGAAATCTTTTAAGTCTATATGTATTATTTCAAAAGCTTGGCCATTGGAAATTTATTGGTTTGTTTTGATATTCATTTAGAATTGTGTCAACCCTCTTACCGAATGCTTTGGTTGCTTACCCTCTCCCTTCCTTCTAGGCTTTAGCGTCTAGTGGCGTTGTGGCGAGGTGGAGTGCTAGGCATCCTCTTGCTATCTATCCTTAATTTCAGTCTTTTGAATGTTTGCCATCTTGATCATGATGCATTGTATAAGACTATGGATTTACTAGTGAGATGTATGACTTTTATAGACTTTGATCTATATGCTACTACTCTGTATCTCTACTTTTTGAACCATGTTATTTGATGCTATCTTTTGTTTCATGTCTTCTGGTTGTACACTTCTTTTTTGCATTATCATCAGAAGGGAGTTGTAAGCCTTATGTCGACTCGAGGGTTGAGTGGTATGTGTGTCCCTCCTATAGTTTGTCAGGGCGTGACAAGGATCGATTGCCTTGAGAAAGAGATTGATTTATTTCAGGGAATTGGGTTAATCTATTTGGGATCCAAGAGTGTCATGCAGTTGTAGGTGGGTTAGGCGATGAGAGAGATCACCACCGGAGTCTTGTATGAGACTAGTTGCCCTTTGCCTTGAGAAAGAGATTGGCATGCTTTAGGATACCCATGACTCAAAATTTCTCGATTAGAGTTCATTAGTTAAATCTCGTATGTTAATGAAATTCTAAGGGGAACATTGCCCGGGTACCTTCTTTCGATTGATTGAAACATATCTCTATTTGTCTCTTGTTCATGTTTTATTTCTCTTACTTGATTTCTTATTAATTTGATTCCACACCATTATCGAAAACTAGATAACAAAGAATTTTATTTGTCTCTTGTTCATTTTCTACTACCTTGAGCATATATATGTTACTCCTGATTTGATCATTAATCGTAACATATATAAGAAGAAACAACAACAATAATAACCGTCTTTTTTTATATTTTTTAGTTGTATATATAAATGTATATTATGGGTATTATATATATATATATATCATTGAGAAGGTTAGAGATCGAGATAAAGTGAAGAGTCTATACACTACCCTCAACTTTAATTATATTATTAGGAGTCCTTGAATCTCGACCTTAAAAAACAAAAACAAAAAATCATTAATTTTTTTGAGTTTTCTTTTTTACTTTTTTTAGTTGGGCTCATATAAATCTTTTCGTGGCAAAGTCAAATAATCATTTTCAGAAATGATCAATTGGAGTGTTATGTTGTAAAAAAAGTCCATTTTTTTCTGAGTTTTTTTACTTCCTTTGGGGAAATAGATAGACTCACTTATCAATAAGTACATAAAAATAGTAAACAAAACATCAATACTAAATTAATTTGATGAGGCATGAGCTTTAAATATGGAAATAAGTATCACTTGAGTAACTAATAGCTAGTAATTGATGCAGCTGTTTTATTAAAAAAACGTCAAATTGAGTTTGTAATTTATTTGGATAGTGCACAAACTATATTTGGAACACTCAATAGTCAGTATGCTTTTAAAATTAACGATTTGGGTTATTTACTTATGTAATCTTTACACCATACCACTGGTTAAATGCATTGTATTTTAGAACTTCACCACCAACTTGACAGTTTCCCACGTGGCAATTTTTTATTTATTAGAAATATTTGAAAGTAAATATCAGTTAATGTAATTAGTTAGACAGTTTTATCTTGTTTTGAATGGAAGTTTCTCTTATTTTAAACTTCTAGGCTTAGCACAGTCCCTATTATATATTGTATATATATATATCCATGTACATTACTTACTAGATGATTAATGAGAGAACACTTTTCTCCACATTCCTTCATCAAACAAGAGCTAGGTTTAGAAATACTGTCCCGAAATATTTTGTGAACCTTTCTAGAGCTCCATCAACTTTTTGATAAGCCTAGATGATGCGGCATTTGGGACAATTCGCTCTCAAATCAATTGTACAAGGACATGAAGATTATATGGAGGCAATAGATTTAGTGGCTCAGCTGGGATGGAAGGGAAAAATTGTTGCTTTACATATGCAACAATATACGACCGAGTGATAGTATTCTCAATGCAACAAGTCTGGCACAAGTTTTCTGACTACTTTGAATTGATAAATTACTCTCTTAGTACAAAGTCAACGACAGTCACTGACGTGGATAACCAAAATATCACTACAAAAATTACAGATTTGTAACGGAAAAATCTGTTGCAAATACATTGCAAATTCTGTTTTGCAATGGATTTGCAACTGATTGCAGCCATCACTTTTATTCTCGTTACAAATTTTTTTGTGATGGGAAGAAAGCCATTTGTAAATTTTGCAATGGATTTGTGACAGATTTGCAACGGTTCCATTATAAATCCATTGCAAACTTGCAATGGATTTGTAATAGATTTTGCAAAAAATCCATTGCAATATCCATTGTAAATCCATGGCAAATTTGCAAGGTCCTTGAAAGAGACATTTTAAATCTGTGACAAATCCGTTGCAAAGTTGCAACATATTTGTAATGATATTGGACAATTTGTGCCAAATCTCTTGCAAATTCATTGCAACTTCGTAACGAATTTGCATTGTGGTCCATGACAAATTTGGTACATCGTCGTTGAAATATCCTATGACAATTCCCTTGAAAATTTGCAACAGCGATTTTCAACAAATTCATTGGATTTCGGTCGCAAATCCCTTAAAATTTCTTTTAATGTTAAAATTAGTTTTTATATATTTTCAATATTTATCCAGCTACTAGTAATGTTAACATTCTAATTTGGCTAAAAGTAAAAATTTAAATATGAAAGTAATAATCACAAAATCTTTAATAAAATACAGTATAAATAGTAATAGTTATAGTAATGTGTACAAGCACAAATGAGAATGTAGATCTATAAGTGGAGGTTATCATCATCATCTTCCTCATCTTGCTGCTCCTCTTCTCGACATTGACAACTTTGACCTAGTCAATCAAGTGGCAATCAAGACTACAACATCATCCTTAAACATCTCCACTCACGGTGCATCTGTCTAAACATATTCTTGTTTTTCTACATCAAATTTTAATTTTGCTACCCTAATATGCCCTTGCATACCGTAAGTGCACGAGTCGTAAGAAGTAGTAAAGTGTATCCGAAAGGGTCAGGTAGTCGAATCCACAGGGACTGGAAAAGCTCTCAATAGTAGTTGTTCTTCTAATATCTAGCCTGATCAAAGATATGGGTAAAGATAATTACTGGGAACCTAAAAGAGGGAAGGATGACAAGTAAGGACTGGGTGAGAATCACAGAAATAGAGCAGCGCACCGGACTAAAAGCAATGTTGCATATATGGCAATCATGAACGCCAAGTTTTGCAATCGCAACTATGGGTATCATCATGCACATCGAATTTTGCAATCACATTATGGCAACTATAACTATGACAATCAACCCACATCAAGTTTTGCAATCACAACAACGCTAATTATGCACATCAAGTTATGTAACACAAGGTTTAACATAAGAAAAACCAAAAAGACTATAGTAATTACAGAAAAGTAGATCAAATACACATTGTCAACAAGGTTCAATAGCCCGGGCACCGGAGAACACTTAGCCCCTAATGGGTATGCACAACATGGAAAAGATAAAGAAAACAAAGAAGTAAGAATCCATGGACTAACTTTTCCTTCTCAAATCTCTCTAATTATGCTCCGAGGAGGTTCCCACAACTAAGCTTCACTCTACTCGGTGATCTAGCACCTTAGATCCGTCTCCAATCCAAGATGTGTGAAGTGGAAGAAGACTAGCTGCCCTCTGAAGAAGATATGGCAAAAAAGTCCAGTTCAAAACACTAACTTTGGGCTTAAAAAGGCATTTTCTTGGAAGCATGGCCTAAGCATCAGCGTGCTTAATGGCCGTTCTTTTTATAGGTCATTTCAGGCTTGAATAAATTGAGAATGTCTCTAAAGAGTAAAGTGAACGGGCAAAAAGCATGCTAGTGCTTAGGTTGTGCTTCCATAAGCACAACCGTGCTCTGGGGTTTGTGACAATACTTTTGCTACACTGGCTCAGCTACAGTACTTGTGCTACAGTGCTGTGCTTCTTTAAATCTGAGATTTGCACGAGTCTAAAGCACGGGCATTTTAAGGATGTGCTTCTCTTGGTGAAGTTCATTTGAGCTCTTTTCACATCGAATCTATGTAAAATCTTGTTCTTTCACCCAATAAGCTGTTCACTTGAACATTTAAGCACAAATACCCAAAGTAGCATCGAAACGCATCAAATAAATGCTAAAAGACAAGCTAAATACATGATTGAGATATGTAAAATATCTATATGAAATGCACTCATCAAATACCCCCACACTTGAACATTTGCTTATCCTCAAGCAAAACACTCAGCATACAAGAAAGAAGATGAGTGCATAACCTCAGATATCCGAATAATAGGAATTTTAAAAGTGTAGCAAGAGTTCAAGTTTTCAGTGCGTATTCCATTGATAAAAAAATAAAAAAGTTTCACTCTTACCACATACTCCCCTTGTGTGGGTGTGACACACCCTTTGTGTGTATCCGCAAGTGCACGGGTCACTCAAGTAATAAAGTGTACCCAATGGTTCGGGTAGTTGAATCCACAAGGAACATGATTATTAGTAATAGCTACTTCTAAGTTATCTAGTCGAATGATCAAAGAGATGATGTAATGAACTAATGCACAAGTTAAATGAAAATCACGCGCAAGTAATCAAGAGTAAAATGAAGGGAAGTCTTAGTCAATGAAAGTGAAGTATTTGGGCAATGATCGCCCTAGGATTCAAACATTAAGGGGTTCGTGGTAATGAGATATTACCACGTAATAAGATTACCATGGTAATATGAGTATGAATGTTATATAGTTGGGAATATTGGGGTAATTTAATATAACCATGTTTGGTAGAGAACTTTTATCACCGGGAATAGTTCATTGATGTGTTTGGTTCTCTTGGTAATTAATTTGTTAAAATATAAAAAATTATAAGATTACCATGGTAATCCAAGATCGACACCAAATTTTGTGGTAATAGTATTACCACTTTCATGGTAATATTTATAAGTTGGTAATGTAATATTACCATCCAGATTACCACTGGTATAATACCAAACGGGTTTAATTGTCGTACAAGTCCCTGTAATTGTGTACTTGCTACCCTTTTAGTCCTTGCAATTATTTTAGATACAATTAAGTCCTCATATTTAGTCGAGTTGGGTCATTCTAGTTAGCGGTATAGATGGGCAAGTGTAAATTACAAGGACTTAATTGTACCTAAAAATATTGGCAATGGACTAGAACGACCCAACTCGACTAAATATGAGGACTTAATTGTATCTAAAATAATTGCAAGGACTAAAAGGGTAGCAAGTACACAATTACAGGGACATATATAGTAATTAAACCTATCAAACGTGGTAATATTTTCACATTACCACTTAACACGTGGTAATCTTTCCACATTACCGCGAACTAAACGGCCCCTAAGAGTTAGATTCACAAAGTGTTCCTAAATCGAGTTAGTTAAATTAATCTGTCCCTGCCTCCAGATCATCGATCCTAGTCCCCTACGAGGTCCGGGTAGAGAAATCTCTTAGCCTCAACACCTCACACCACATATGATTGCATAACACTAGGGATTCCAAAGAATGTACCCGATTCCTAAGAATAGACCTAGCCCTATTTCTAGGTGAAAGAGCCAACTCCCTATAAGGTCCTGGTGGAGAATATTTCAATCTTAACATCTCACACCACATATGGTTGCTTAGATCTTAGGGAATACGGAGATAGAGCATACCAATCAGAGTGGAAAGGAGATGCTCCACTATCTCATGACTCACCCTCTCAACGCCCTTCAATATTGAGGTTCTAACCTTAATGGAAACCTCTCTCTCACCAAGGTGAATGAATCGATGCAAACCAATCTATCAATAGATCAATAACGCAAGTAAGCATTAAGAACACAAGATTAAAACTCAGCTAAACTCGGATTAAAATGAAACACAATATAAATCAATACAAATAATAGAATCCTAGGGTTTACAAGTTCATATATCCTCTAGGGTTTAGCTCTCTATGGAGCAATATACAAAACAAATAATGGAAGAATAAAAATATGTAAAAGCCATGGAAATAAACCCCCTTGAATTTGCGATGATGGCCTTGATGGGTAGTTTAACGTTTTGATGGATTCCTCTCTGAAGCTAGGGTCGCCGGTGGCTTCCTTAATGCTATGACGGAGGAGAAATTGAGCAATGTTAGTGAAGAAATGCCCCCAAAATCATAATGACCTCTCCTTCAAACCCCAGCCGCCTTGCCTCTTCAAAGTAGTGAAAAAGCTAACCTAAAATCGGGCAAAGAGGCCTTCTATAACCTAAATTCAAGGCTCCACACGGGCTCCCACATACCCTTGTGGGCTGGAAAATTCTCCACACAGGCGTGTGGAAATTCCACAGGGTGTGAACAGTGACTGCTACAAAATCACCTTCTTTTAATACCACATGCTCATGAATAGTGCTTCCAAAATCTCCTTCTTTTAAGGCCACACGGCTGGGCACACGCCCGTGTGGTAGATCACGTGGCTTCTGGTTGACTAAACACCATTGAGAAGGCTCTTGAAGTCTTCACACAAGCCGGGACATGAAGATGTGACGACTGCCTTTGTGCCTTTCCAACTCATGAATTAACTTGAACTCTTTCAAAAGTTGGCTCACACCCCCATGTGTATGAGCACAACTTGTGTCTTGATCCTTGTGTCACGTAAAAGACTCCCAAAATGTGTCTCCATGACCTATCTTTACTTCTTTTCTTCTCTCTACACATCTTCACAACACTATTTGCACAAATGAACACTAAATACAATTTATAAGCCATAAAACCTGGTAAAAATGATTCTCAATGCATGTAAAATATATGACAAAAATGTTTGCTCAAGCACTTATCAGCATGAATTACCCTAAGGAATGTGCCCCAAGTGTTTTTGGATTGAACTAGCAAAACATGATCTTCCTCCTCACTCACTAACTACGTAGTAGCTTCATACACTCTAGAGGTAGCCATTTCTTGCACTACTTGCACTGGACTCACCCATGCACTATCAAAGATTGGGTAAATGATGCCCGCATCTAAAAGCTTGATGACTTTAGCTCGCACCACTACCTCCTTGTTTGGATTGAGTCTTCATTGCTGTAAGGCCATGGGCTTGTGATTATCTTCCAGTAAAATTTTGTGGGTGCAGAAAGATTGATTTATTCCTTTGATTTTTGCTATCTTCCAAGTAATAGCCTTCTTGTGCCTTTTTTAAGACCTCTAATAGCCTTTCCTTCTATTCAACTAATAGGGGTTTGAATCTATGATAACTGGGAGCTGTGTTCCCTCCCCTAGGAAAGCATATTCTAGGTTTAGGCAACGTCTTCAATTCTAATTTGGGTGGTTCCTTTGTTGATAGTTTTAGCCCCTTGTTCTTTGCCTTATCAAATTGCTCGAATTCTTTCTCTTCTATGAAGGTTAGATCCTCATCAACGCTGTCATCAATACCACAAGCATACTGAGTAGACAATTCAGCATCCACTTCTTGCACTAGAATTTGTTCAGCATAATCATTCAATCTTTGATTCTAAAGCTATGTAACAATCATAACATCTTCATCATGATGAGCTAGACAACCAAAATCAATAGTCATCCCTTGTTGTTTCTTAGTAATAGAAGCATAATTCTCTATTAGGACAATGCTTTCTTCATTAAGAGTATCACATTCTAATATCATGAATTCCTTAAATATTGCTTCCTAATAGTTGTTTTCACTGGAAATGCAAGAAGCTTTCACTAGTTGAGATGCATGTGAAGGGTTGTCTTCGTAGTACGAGCCTCCATTCAACCCAATTATCCAAGAAATCCACCACCTTTTCTAATAGAATCTTTGTATTTACAATGATGTAACTTTTGAGAAAATTTGTGCAAAACAAAAAATAAATGAACAAAATAGAAATATTGTAATAAAGAATAAATTATAAATTTGTTATAGAAATAGGCTAAAAGTTTCCTAGTATTCCTTGTTGTTCCCTGGCAACGGCACTAAAAATTAGATGATTTCTTTTGCAAGTGTACGGGGTCGTCAAGTAATACCTCATGCGTGCGCACGATAATCATATTCCTTGGGGCTAAGGATCTACTATTACTCCTTTATCACCTACTTTCTAACCTCACAATTGGTTTGGGATGCAAGATAGAACAAAATAAAAGAGAATTTAACTAACTATTAAGATGATGCAAGAAGGCTAAAGTTATAGTGCGAAGGTGAGGGTGATAAAACAATGGGAGAAGGAAGCCATAGATGTGGATCCCCATGGGGCTAAACATGCCACCAGGATAAACAGTAAAGTGCCATAATGATGGTTTAGGTTGAGAGATTTTTAAAGTAGATTAACCCCAAATCCCTTGGTGATTAATCCCTAATCCCATACGAGCATTTAGTGGAATCTCTTCCATATCATATAGTCCTATGATTGCAATACACTCGAGGAAATCTCTAAATAGGGTTAAACCTAATTCTAGGTTTAATCCTAATGGTCAGAGGGCTATCGACACCCAAATCCCTTGGCGTATTGGCACAAGTAACCACTTATAATCTATCCATGATTTAGTACAAATGAACATCCTACATCTACAAGTACAATTCATAAAAGAACTACAAAGGTCTCTATATTGTAATTCAAGGCATGAAAGCAAGATAGATTAAACCACAAACTAAACAAATGCATTAGAACAAAATAAATCATCCAAGATACATGCTTCCCCCTAAGGTTCACCAACATCCGATGGCCTTGGGGAATTAGTGTGCCATCAAGTTCAAATCACAACAAATGTGCATAAAACAACACAAATAAACCATAATAAAACACTCTTGTGAATGGTGATGATGATGAGGAAGGAAGGATCCTTCTCCTAAGCCTTTGTCCTACCCTTCATAATGTTCAAGCCTTCGAAGGTTGTCAGTGTGGTTCCGGTGAAGGATCTTCCGAATGACACTTCCCCTTGAAGTTGCAAGCCCTTTGAGCCCTAAGAATCTGATTAGTGCATTTCATATCATGTTTACTTTACCCTCAATCCATTTATTTTCTTGTATTTTAGCATAATTTTATCTATATGAGATGCTATTCTAGGTATATTTGTGCCCTATACGGGAATATGGAGCTCAAACCAACTTGGAGTGAAATCAGGGAGTAAATGAGGGAGCAAAAGAAGGAAGATTTTGTTAAGTGCTCAAGACTGACACAGGCAGAGCACGATCATACTCTGTCCCCCTAAATTTCTCAGCCTGAAGATGACCAAGCAAACATTCAAGCATGAGGGTGCTCTCAGGAGAAGCACGGTCTAAGCACGATCGTGCCTCTCCCCTGAAAATCTCATCCTGGAGGCATATTATATTAAATAAAAGAACCACGCTCTGGAGGCTCCTAGCACGATCGTGCACACACATAGCACGGGCAGAGCATGACCACCCTCCTCCCACTGAATATCCTAGGCTAGTGCTTAGCTGATTCACTTAAAAATCCTCAACAAGAAGAATGGTCCAAGCACGATCATGCTCAGACTGTGTTGAGCTGGAAATCAGCCTTATAACTCCAGTTTCTATGGTTTCACCATCATCTTTATTCAGGGGTTTTTCTTCTCCACTAGGAGGACTTTGATCAGGGTGAAGATCAAGTTTCACCACACTGTCTAAGGAGATCGAGGAAGTGGGGTTAGTATACGGAGCTCAACTAGGAAAAGTTTCTTGAGAAAAAGGGAGTCATGTCTTCTATCTTTAGATTTTTAATTGCTTATTCTATGTTGTACCCATCCATGAGTTGCTAACCATCCATGGTGCAATGGGATATTAAACTATGATGCTTTGTATGCTTTGAATACTCTCTTTTAATGTTCTACGGAGTTCTTTTGGTTTGTTGTGTTTAATCTTGTGATTGCATAACTTGATGTGTTTGATTTGCACAGTTGCTTGGGTAAAACTTGGTGTGTGGATTGCCATAGAGGTAGTTGCCTTGTGTGATTGCAAAACTCATTGTATATGAAACCACAGTTATCCTAGCAAAACTCGGTGTATTTGAGAACCATAGATGCTACATTGCTTCTGAGAAAACACCAGAACCATTGAATGTACCTTGTAGGCATTAGAGGTTAGTTAGCATGCTATTGCTCATAAGAATCGTCCTGGGTATTGCTCTCTTGTTGTTGAAACACTCGGTCTTAATCTACCTATTATCTCTACATATTCCTTCTTTCTTGTTTTATTTTCTCTTTTTAATTCAACCCAATTCTTGCTTGACTAGAGATTAAAAAAACAATTAGTACTTTAAGTAAAGTCCCTAAGATTTGATAACCCTACCCCTCATGGTGTACCACTATATTACTTGTGTGCGACCTGTACACTTGCAGAGAGTGCATCAAGTTTTTGGCGCCGTTGTCAGGGACGGGCAACTTTTAGGAAAATTTGGACTCTAGTGACCTAGTTTGTTTATATTGTTTACTTTTGTGAATATCTATTTTCTCTTTTCCTTTTAATCATTTTTTTTTGCTTACAATGATCTTTTTAACTCATGTGGGGGCAACTGTAGGTTTTCCGGGAACTCTTTCAAACGTAGCTTTGTCATTATGGAGCAACTGTTGCCCATTTTGAGAAGTTACCCATCTACACTTAATCACCACAATGGGGGTACTGATTCTACCGTCGACGAGCAAGGTCAGGCGGATTTGATATCGAATTTTTGTGAGCAGATAACACAGTAGAACCAATTTGTGAGTGAAGGGATGGATTATCGCCATGAAAACCGAGAACAAGAGTTGGGTGTGAGTCAGGCGATGTCAGTCTCAGTTGATGTCACTTGGGACACACGAACTGAAGATATCGAGGATTTCAAGCCCAGGGATGAAGACCTCATCCACAGTGATAATTTTGAGAAAAATATCTTTGTGGCAACCACAGATGTTAATAAAGTAGATATGGAAAATGTAGATTCAGAACCCGAAGTGCCTGCCCCTTCAAAGAAGGAGCTCAAGGAGCTACCTACACATTTAGACTACGCATTTTTGTATGGAACCCTAGATGTCTATCATTGTTTCATCCACACTTGATGCATGTGACACGTGTCCGAATTGCGTGTGAACAGCAAGTGCACGGGTGTCGAAGTAATAAAATACCTGGTGAGTTGGGTAGTCGAATCCACAGGGAACATGATTACTAGTACTAACTGCTTCTTTGCTATTTAGCCTAATGATAAATAGGATGGTGTGATGATCTAATGTACGTAGAAATGAATACGGGAGGTGAATATGCAAGGGTAAAATGGAGAGAGATCTCGATCAATAAAGATGAGGTACCCGGGCAATGCTCCCCCTAGGATCTAACATGAAGCTCAAGACTTGCTAAATGCTTCTAAACCACGTCTAATGAGTTGAGATAATACAAGAACAACCGGCCCTTGCCTTTAAGCTACCAGTACTAGTCCCCTACAAGGTCCTGGTAGAGAAATCGCTTAATCTTAACACCTCATACCCCATATGACCGTAGTAAACTCTAGGGATACCTAAGAGTGAAACCGATTCCTAAAGATAGATCCAACCCTATTTCCCGACGAACGATCCCTAACCCCCTACAAGGTTCCGGTTGAGAAATCTCTCAATCTCACATCTCACACCAAATATAGTTGCATAGAGTCTAGGGAATATGGAGATAGGAAACACTCATCAGAGGGGAAAGGGGGCACTCCACTATCTTATGACTCACACTCTCAACACTTTTTAACCTTGGAGTTCTAACTCTAATGGAGACCTCTCTCTCATCAAAGTACAAATTATGCATAGAGAATCAACCACAAGGATCAATAGAACATGCAAGCAATATGAACATAAGATTAAAACTCAAATCAACTCGGATTTAATAGAGAACATAAAGAAAATCAATACAAAAGACAAGATCCTAGGGTTTACATACGCAGAAATACCTACTAGGGTTTAGCCCTCCATGAAGCAAGTTACAAAACAAATATAAATACAATGAATAGCAATGTAAACCATAAAGAAAACTGCCATTGAATTCGTGATGATTGGCCTTGATGGGTACTTCAACGTCTTGAAGGATTCCTCTCCGAAGCTAGGTCGCTGGTGATTTCTCAAGTGCTATGACGGCAAAGGAAACTATCAAAATTGGTAAAGAACCTCCAAATTGGCAAAGACCTCCTCTCCAAACCCTAGCAGTCTCACCCCTCAAACCCGCGCCTGTCACGGTCCCCCATGTGCCCATATGGATTTTCCACGTGCCCGCGTGGGCTGTAGGAATTTCCATGCGGGCGCATAGAATTTCCACGCAGGGTGCGTGAACAGTAATTTTGTTGCAGTACTGTTACAGTAATATTGCTACAATACTTTGCACAAACGCGGTCCAAACACTCTTATCTTGAGGTCATATGGTCGGGCACACATTCATGTGGTAAGCTATAAGACTTTTATTCATCGAAGCATCTTTGAGAGGTCTTGCAATCTTCATAAACAATAGGAAGATGATGATGTGACTGCCTCTGTGCCCTTCCAACTAGTAAATTGGCTTAAAACTCTTTGGAAGTAGGCACACATCTCCACATGCATGGACTCCTCTCGTGTCTTGGTCCTTGAATTGAACAAAAACTCCCAAAATTGTCTTTATAGCCTATCTTTGCTTCCTTTTGAATCTTTGAGGCATTTACAACCTAATTGCACAAAAGAACACCAAATACACAATATAATATATAAACCATGGTAAAAATGATGCTCAATGCATGTAAAACATATATAAAAATATGTCTCCTGAAGCACTTATCAGCATGTCAAAAGGACAAATTGGTGGAATTGTTACAAGTGCAATATAAGGCTATAGCATGGAGTATTTCCGACATTAAGGGAATTAATCCATCATTTTGTACGCATAAAATTTTGATGAAGGAAGACATTAAACCCAAGGTCCAATCTCAACGGAGACTAAACCCGAATATGATGGAGGTGGTCAAGAAGGAAGTTAAAAAACTTATAGACACCAGAATAAACAATCTAATCTCAGATAGCCTATGGGCTAGTCCAGTCCAAGTTGTGCCAAAAAAGGGAGGAATAATAGTGATTTCAAACGAACAAAATGAGTTGATCACTACTCGTACAGTAACCAGATAGCTTCTTTGCATAGAATACCGGAAGTTGAATGATGCTACATGAAAGGACTATTTCCCCTTAACATTCATTGATCAAATGTTGGAACGGTTGTCAAGTCACAAATACTATTGCTTCCTTGATGGAATGTCCGGATACCTTCAGATTCCAGTCGCTCCCGAATATCAAGAAAGACTACTTTCACATGCCCATATGGCACTTTTGCTTACAGAAGAATGCATTTCGGTCTGTGTAATGGCCAGTAACATTTCAAAGATGTATGATTTCAATCTTCGATGAGTTTATTAAGGACTTTATGGAGGTATTTATGGATGACTTCTCAGTTTTCGGGGATTCTTTTGATGGGTGCTTGGAAAACCTGAAGCAAGTACTTTCAATGCGCAAGGAGACAAGTTTAGTGCTGAAGTAGTGATAAACGTCTAAATGTATGTAGTTTATATGTATGTATACGTATGTTTAATGTAATTGATTGAGGATTCGATACCTTTTTATGGTTTAATCATTTTATTTAATGTTTCAGGCACAAATGAAGCCTAGGAGAGCTCTATGACAGAATTTGAGAAGAAATCGCCACCGAACGTGTTGTTTTAGGGTCCCGAGCATTGTACACACACTGTATAGCAGCCTGAAGAATGAAGATTTGGAAGAAATGTTAAGTTTGGGAATCGTCACGGGCAACCTCACGGCCGTGTAGTCGATCGGAAGGAATTTTGAGTGCCACAGTACTGTAGTAGTTTTACAGTAATAGTTTTAATGTAGCAGTACTGTAGCAACTTACTGATTTTTTTCGGCCTGTTTTTCAAGCAACCTCACGGCCCGTTTTATGACCGTGAGGCCACCCGCAAGCTTGTTCGAAGCTGATTCTTTATAAGGGGATTTAAGGTTATTTTGAAAAAAAAAAAAAAAAAGGGAGGCCTCATCCTTGGAGCTCACCACCACCACTTCTATTCCGGGCTAGAGGAGAGGTTTTAAGGGAATTTCTACAGAGGATTCGACGAGGAGAGCTCAATCTTGGGCGAGATCTACTCCTAGGGCTTGTAGAGGAGGTTGAAGACAATGGAAGTGACAACGGCCATTGCGTGTGACCCGTATGTGCATGGGTTTATCGAAATAATAAATCCCAAGTGAGTGGGGGATCGTATTTACAGGGAATAAGGAATAGAAACACCAAGATTGCTACTTAACTAAGTGGAGATGAAACAATGATGGTGTGGATAAAGATCGATGCAAACGAACTAAAGAAAATAAGAAAGATAGACACAATAAAATGAGAGGAGAGGCAATCGATAAAAGTGGGGTACTCGGATATTGTTTCTCATAGGATTATTGCTTTAAGTGCAAAACCAACTATTATGCTTCCTAACTAATGCTTAATGAGTCGTGGACATCCTTAAATATACGGTCCCAAACCTAAGATCAACAGTGACTAACTCTATACTATGCCTGGCGGAGAAATCAACCAGTCTCAACACCTCACACTGTGTAAAAATGTAAGAAGCTCTAGGGATTGTAAGTGATAAACCCTATTCCTATATGTAGATCCAACCCTTTGGTCCAAGCAAAAGACCCCTAGTCTATTAATCGTGCAACTAAGCCCCAACAGAGTTCATCACTTAACCCTTCACTCTATTGTGACCGCAAAGAACTCTTGGAATGCGGAGGTAGGATAAATGACACCAGAGGGGAAAGGGGACTCTCCGCTACCTCTCGCTTCACCCTCTCGACCTTCTCCAATCCTGCTTTGTCTAACCCTCATGATGTGTCACTCACTCACAAAGATTACCAAGATAGACTCTCAACCCTAGTGTCACTCTAAGGGAGAAATCATTCAACAAGTATTCAAGATTGGAACTCAATTTAAGACATCAATTAAGGAAAACATAATAGAATATTAATAAAACAGATACATCCTAGGGTTCACAAATCCAAGTGCCCACTAGGAGGTTTAGCTCTCCATAGAGCAAGATACAATCAATAATGAAATCGAAAGTAAAAACATGTAATCCATAGGAAAACCCCTCGGTATTCGTGTCGATTGTCTGGTGGAGTAGCCTCGTCTCTCCAAAGGTCCCCTTGTCAAGCCTAGGGCACACCTCGCCGGATCGGTGCCGACGAAAGCTCCCCAATAACTATCTTCCAAGAGAAATGCAGTGTCGAACTCGTAGAACCACTCTAAAAGCCTTGCCAAAGCCTCTCTAAACCCTAGCCGCCAGCCTCTCAAAAGATGGAGAAAAGATAGAAGAAAAAAATAAAAGATGGATCCCAAAATCGGTACAAGTCGAGGCTTTATAAAGGGTTGGAATCAAGCATCCACACGAGCGTGTGGAATTTCCACAAGCTCGTGTAAATTTTTGGAAATCTGCTTTTCTATGGGCTATGAATAGCTACAATAAATTGCTACAGTACTCCGCCAAAATATTCCCGAATCCACACTTTTCATCGAGGCAACATAAACGGGCATACGTCCATGCCGTAGATCGCGTTGCTTCTTCAATCACATAGAGGTTGACACACATTCATGTATCTTCAATTATAACTTGAGTCTTTACATTTGTTCACTCCAAGACTTCATCAACAAAGTACAATCGCAATCCACTTTGACTTCTTTATTTCATATTTGGCTTCGCAACCCTTCATGCATAAAAGTATACAAAAGCACATGTATTAGCGCTAAAATCTGATAAAAGTAATGCTTATCGTAAGAAAAACATAGTTCGTATTCTTAGTACACAGGCACTTATCAAACTCCCCCACATTTAAGCTTTTTCTTGTCCTCAAACAAAAATAAAACATTGAAGCATAGAAGAAGAAAAACATACTTCGTATTCTTAGTACACAGGCCTTAGGTTCACCAAAGCATGCAAGGGAATCATTCTACAAGTAAGGGAAATTTCAACACTAAATACGAAAAAAAAATCATTGCTCTAGCTAAAAACTTGAATAAAAAAGGACAACAAACATGAAATCATGTTAGTGTGTGAACTCACTCAAATCAACCCAAAGTATACTCCTCAAACTTCTAAGCATAAAAGACTTATTTATATACAAAACAAAGTAAAGAGGTGGTAGTAGCTTCACACATCCTCTAAGGAAGCCCTTTCCGAAGCGGCCTCTAAGGTGGCTTTCACACTTTCGAGGTGGTAGCTCTTCCTACCGGGGTAGTAGCTTTCACTCATCATATGAGGTAGTTCTTTCTCTCATTAGGGCATAACTAGTATCCGAGTTATGAGAGTAGCTTCATACTTCATAGGTGGTAGCTCTTTCCACCTCCAATGCATAACTAAAACAAGTATTTTTCTCTTTTCATTTTTTTAAGCAAAATGAAGCACAAGACATTAAGCTACTTAGTCCCTTAAACACTTACTTGAGTTTCCAAAAGAGTTTAATGAGTGAGTAGTGTAACAAATGTGAATCGGGCAAACATTCCTAGAAATTCCAGTAAAAACTAGAGCATGAGAACATTCAATGTTAAAAATTATCCTAAACTCAAGAATACAATCATTGCAACTAAGGTGAACCGCCATTGGCTATGTGACCATGCACAATCAAAGCATAAATATAGAACATGTGTAATGTGAACTCCCCCACAATTAAGATGTACATTACCCTCAATGTACACATGCAAGCACAAGGGGTGCGTTTGATGGAGCTAAATTCCTTGGGAGTGGAGTTCCAATGACTTATGAAGCACACACGGCCAAGTGCAAAAACACATTGGCCGTGCCCATGACTAGTTCTCAATTTCCATACTGACAAGACCATCTGCACGCATACACAAGGGGTTCAGTGAAGCTCAACAAAAACAAAATACACTCGAGTATATAAAAAATAGAGCAATGAAATACAACTTGAGAAAAAAATAAAAGATAAACTCAGAAGGAAGATCCTTTATGAGTGTATAAGTCCAAAATGAAATGTAAAAGTAAAATACGAGAAATAAAAGAAATAAAAGACGCATCAAGTGTCACTGTCGTCGGCGGTCGGCTTTGTTGCTGCTACCAAGTCGTAATCAAAAGGTGCCGGTGGATCTGGTGATGGTGATGCTGGAGGAGCCTGAGGGATCCTAGGTCTCATGCTGGGGTGAGGACGCGTCGTGCTCTTGTAACTGCTGTAGAGTTTAAAGCGTGCCATCACCTCTGCATGCTGCGCGGCCTGTGTCACTTGAACCTCGGTAATCTCTGTCCAAAGCACCACCACAGTGCCCTCGAGCCTCTCAAAATGATCAAAGGCTCGAGAAGGAGAAAACATGCATACTGGAGGCATGTGCTGCAGGGGGTGCCTCGGCCTCCATATGCTCGGGCTGAGGCTCGAGAATCTGCTGTGACCCCTCAGCTACATCAACTCCACCCTCAGCTATCTCTTGGGCAGGCGTAATCAGAACATATACTCAAGGCCAGTGTCTACACACCAATCCTATCAATCTCAATGTATCCAGCCCTAACAGTGAAGGAACAGTCATCTTCTCAGCCCCACGTAAGGCGTTCAGCAGATCCATGCCCATGACAAGTCTGGTAATGTACGGGCCTGAAAAGATAATAGCAACTCTGATGTACTGGCCCTGGTAGCGCAGATACTCGGCTAGGATATGCCCCAAATGGATCGCTTATGATGCACCATCGAATATAGATACAGTAGCTCCTGCCGGCTTAGGACTCCAGTATTGTCACCACGACCATTCACTAATATGCTCAAAATGGCGTGAAGAGAACGGTATGCAGGTCAGGAAAGGCACGTGGCCTTGGACACCTCTGGCTCATACTGTCTTTGGCCACATAAGGTGCTATACGCTCGTTGAGGAGTCAATGTACCGGGGTAGTCAGTCGGAAGTCGCTCGTACTCCTCAGTGGCTGTAAACATCTTGTTATATAGGCCCATTAGGATCGAAAACTAAGTGACGATCATAACATAATGATATCCAAATGCCTGGAACTGTAAGGCATCAATACTGTCGAATCTCATCTAGGATCTGTCGAACTCAAATGAGGACAAAACCTCAAGTGTGAGTGCACGGATAGATAACTAGGTGACGATCATAACATAATGATATCCAAATGCCCGGAACTGTATGGCGTCAACACTGTCGAATCTCACGTAGGATCTGTCGAACTCAAATGAGGACAAAACCTCAAGTGTGAGTGCACGGATAGATTGCTCCCTGATCAACAGTAACTGTCTCCAACCACCCACTGAAACGAGATCCTCAATCTTATCAGCTAATTCATCTCCCTGCTATGCATCCCCCAATATGCTCGTGTCTAAAAAGGAAGATAGTCCGAATCTCAACTTTAATAACCACTCAAATCGAACTTGGTGCTCTTGGATGGAGGGGAGTTGACTTTACTAGTTGGTGATGACAAGTTGACATACCGCCTCGCCGAAGTCATGTGATATTCTCTTGATTTTGATGATACCCTTTACTTTCTTGATACTACTGATGAGTTAATTGATGAATACATGCAGGAAATGTTGTGTCCGGACCCATATGAAGGAGTACTTGATCAAGAACTGGAGAACGAAGAAGTCTTATCACTTGGTCTAGAGGACAAGATGCAACCTACCCCGGGGATCATAAAGAGGATGATCCAAAAGATGAAGTGAGCAAGGAGACGCCACAAGAAGTGCCATAAAGATAATGGGGATGTGCAAGAACGAAGTAAAGGTGATGTATCCTTGTATGGTAACAAGTTCGATCGCTCCCCCTTTACCTTGAAAAGATTATGTTCATCATGCTTTCAGGTTGTCGGTAAGAGAGAAACCTTCATTTATGAGCCCCTTGAGGTAAGAAGAGGAACGTCAAACTTAGTGACGTTAAACAAGCGTTTCTTGCGAGACAACCCAAGTTTTTACTTTTTTTTAGGTTTTAGTTTACTACTTGCATGAATAAGAGCTTTGGTGTTGGTGTGTTAACCTTTTACATGCTATTGCTGTGTTTTTCTCGTGGATTATTGGTGTTTTCGTGTGCTTAACTTGTGGTTGGCGAAGTTTCTTGGTCGTTTGAGCGTTTTTTCCATGTTTCTCTAGTCAGTTTTTAATAGTATATACCGGCTTTGATTGTGTCTAAGTGTGCAAAACTTTTCTGCAGAGTCTGTGATTTTTTCTAAGTCATCCAGAGAAGACACACGGCCTTGTAGAATTTCCACACGGGCGTGTGTTTCCCTTCAGAGCTCATCCCGAGAGGACATAAGGGCGTGAGTCTACCTCTGTGAACGGCTTGTGACGGTCACACGCCCGTGGGTTATTTCCACACGGGCGTGTGTTTCTCTGCAGAGTTCTCTGACTTCATCATGAGAAGACACAATGGCATCTGAATGCCCTTGTGGATGAATCCGTGAATGGCACATGGGCGTGGGTAATTACCACACGCCCGTGTGAATCTCTGCAGAGAGTTCTCCTCCATCCCAAGAGCACACAGGGGCGTGTAAGTGCCCTTGTGAGTAACCCTGTGAGCATCCACACGCTCATGTGGAATTTTCACAGGAGTGTGTGGAACACTTAGCCAATTTTTTTTGGGTGGACAGAGAAGCCACAGGGGTGTCTAGGTGTCCCTGTGGCTCGGGCACACGGGAGTGTGAAATTTCCATAAGCCAGTGTGGTTGCGTTCAGAGACCGCCAGTGGCTCTCCAGATTCCTGAGAGCACACAGGGGCGTGTGTCTGCCCCCGTGAGTGGTCCTGTGGGAGTCACACGAGCATAGGTAATTTTCACACGCCCGTGTGGATGCACAGATGCCAAGAGACGTGATTTTTCTTTAAGATCTACTTACGCCTCTTCATTTTTTAACTCCCACGCACTCAAACGACCTCTCTCCTCACTTTCCCGACCCCTCACCATCTATTTAGAGAGTTCTAGGGTTGTTTTCTGATCACATTCGAAGCTTTTCATCTCCATTTCTTCGGTAAACCCTCATTCTCTTGTTCTTTCGCCAATCTTGATTTATGTGGAGTAAATTGGTAAATGTCGCTTCATTTCCATATTTAAAATGGTTGGTGCTGTTTTAGAGTAAATTTAGAATAAATTTTTGATGTATTGTTGCGATTTTAACATAGTGTCCGTGCGGCTTTCATGCCCCGAAGATCCACACGGGCGTGTGGAATTTCCACACGACTATGTGGATTTAAATTCTTGCAGATATAGCATCCAGAACCAAGAAAGTGGCCGGCAAGCATCCACGCGAATCTTCTCCCGAGCTGGAACATATAGAGTTTGCGATTCCCGAGCATTAGGCTCTGTTTGAGCGCATGTCAAAACTCAAGTTCGGTCAGACGCAGTTCCCGGACTTGAGTGCATTGAGAGAGGTTCAGCTAGTTGATGACATGGCGGAGGAGGTTGAGGGGCTTATATCTGTGGGAGGCTGGAGACTGTTATTGTCGATTAGAAACCCCGCTATCAGCATGTTGACGCTAGAGGTGTTGGTGTCGTTTGAGTTTGATCGCGCGTACTCTCTCTTTGACAGCATAAATGTCATTCAGTTCAGAGCTTTCAGACAATATCACAGTATGAGTGTGACACAGTTTTCAGTCCGAATGGGTTTGTATGATAAGGTGTTCACAGATAGAGAGGAGTACAGTCAGCTTCCAACAGATTACCCCGGTAGCTTGACACCGCAGCGCGCATATAGAGCACTGTGTGGGCAGGGATAGTGTTAGCCGGGGGATGTCAAAGGCCACATGTCTCTTCCGGCCAAGCTATAGATGCATTCATGCCGTCTTGAGCAGATCAGTGAACGTCTGCACCGATGTACTCAGTTGACAATAGCTGTTATGTTTATATTCTACGGTACAAAGTACACCGATTCACCTTGGACACATCCTGGTAGACTACTTACGGCATCAAGATCGGTATGGCGGGAACGACGTCCTCTTCTCAGTCCCCTATATTACTAGACTCATTAGCGGGATGGGTTTCCTAGACGTGATCAACGGGGTCGAGAAGACGATAGTACCCTCTCCCCTTGGCATAGAGACCATGCGTTTGATGGGCATGGTGAGGAGACACAGAGATGGGGTTTATGTGATGAACATGCCCCCACCAGCACCAAAGATAGCCGAGGGTGGGGATGACGCAGCAGAGGGGTCTTAGCCTGCGCAGGAGCCACACCCTGAGCACAGGAGCCACAACCACTTCATATGTTTTCTCCATCTCGAGTGAGATAGCTGAAGTGACTTGAGATAGCACAGGTACCGCACTATTGCGGACATAGATAGCTGATGTTCGTGCGACACAGGCCGTGAACCACGCTGAGGTGATGCGTGTCTAGACAGTTTACAATAGTTACTTGAGAGAGACATGACCTCGCCGTTTATTTTGAGACAATGGGCTCCACCGACTCCTCAGGCATCCAAAGCACCACCATCACCACCAGCAGCATCAGCATCCTCCCCAAGACCACCAGCTTCACCAGCAGCAGAAGAGACAGTGCCTGATACCGACGCTTAATGCGTCTTCATTTTTACTTGTCTTTATGTTTTCGCACTTCATTTCTGCATTATATTTTGGACTTGTATCACTAAGGATTTTCCTTCTGAGTTTATCTTTTATTTTCAGTTGCTTCGAGTTGTATTTCATTTTCATATCTTTATAGACTCGAGTTTATTTTGTTTTTGTTGAGCTTCACTAAACCCCCTTGTATATACGTGCAGATGGTCTTGCGAGTCTGAAAATTGAGGACTAGTCATGGATACGGTCATTGTGATATTCACATGCCCGTGTGTGCTCCACAGTCAATTGGAACTCAACTCTCAATGAATGTAGTTCCATCAAACTACCATTAGGAGTTCAGAGGAGTATTGTTTCAATTGCCACCTTCACATATATTTTTCATTGCTTTATATTTTATTGTGGTTGCATGCGTATATTGAGGGTAATGTACACCTTAACTGCGTGTGTGTGTGTGTGTGTGTGTGTGGGGGAGGAGTTCACATTACACATGTTCTATACTTATGCTTTCATTATACATGCTCATGTATCCAATGGCGGTTCATCTTAGTTGCAATGGTTGTATTCTTAAGTTTATGGGAATTTTTAACATTGAATGTTTTCATGCTCTAGTTTCTACTTGAATTTTTAGGAATTTTTACATGATTGGCACTTGTTGCACTACTCACTATTCCAATGGGGGGGAGGAGTTCACATTACACATATTCTATACTTATGCTTTCATTATACATGCTCATGTATCCAATGGCGGTTCACCTTAGTTGCAATGGTAGTATTCTTAAGTTTAGGGGAATTTTTAACATTGAATGTTTTCATCCTCTAGTTTCTACTTGAATTTTTAGGAATTTTTACCTGATTGGCACTTGTTGTACTACTCACTAATTAAACCTTGTGGAAACCCAAGTTCGATGTTTAAGGGACTATTCTAGGTTGTTTCTTGTTTTAATTTTGTTGAAAAAAAAGTTATTTTTGTTTTGTTTGTGCATTGGGGATCGAAAGAGCTACCACCTGTGAAGTATGAAGCTACTCTCATAAGTCAATTACTAGTTATGTCCTAATGAGAAAAAGTGCTATCTCATGGGATGAGTGAAAGCTACTAACCCGGTAGAAAGAGCTACCACCTCGAAAGTGTGAAAGCCACCTTAGTGGCCGCTTCAGAAAGGGCTACCTTAGAGGATGTGTGAAGCTACTACCGTCTCTTTTCTTTCTTTTTGTACATATATAAGTTCCTTATACTTAGAGCTTTGAGGAGCATACGGTGGGTTGACTTGAGTGAGATTACACACACTTACATGATTTCGGGTTGTTGTCCTTTTTTATTCGAGTTTTTAGCTAGAGCAATGATTTTTTGTATTTGGTGTTGAAATTTCTGTTACTTGTAGAATGCCTCCCTTGCATGCTTTTGGTGAACCTAAGGCCAAGCACTTTCAATATTTACTTCTTCTACACTTCAATATTTTAATTTTTGCTTGAGAACAAGCAAAAGCTTAAGTGTGGGGGAGTTTGATAAGTGCTTGTGTAATTGTAATACAAAGTATTCTTTTGTTATATAGAGCATTGCTTTTCTTAGGTTTTATCGCTTATGCATGTGTATTTATTTTTTTGCGGATGTAGGGTTGTGGAGACAATTATGAAAGAAAAAAACCAAAAGTAGATCATGGATGCAATTTGTTGATGAAATCTTGGAGTGAACAAAGATTTGTGAGTGTGTGCCAACTTCCATTGTGCTCAAGTGCACATGCAAATTGGAAAGGCACAAAGGTTGTGTTCCGACTTTGCAACACTAGCAAGATCTTCGTCAATTGTGATTTTATTGAAGACACAACACGATCTACCGCATGGATGTGTGCCCATTCATGTGGTGTCGATGAAAAGTGTGGATTTCGGAGCATTTTAGTGAAGTACTGTAACACTTTACGGTATCAAGGTATTGTAGCGAATTACTGCAATATTTACTATTCACAGGGCGTTGAAAATTCAATTCCTGGAGATTCACACGGGCGTGTGGAAATTCCAAACTCCTGTGTGATGCTACATTTTAGCCCTATTTAGGTAGTGATTTGAGGCGTTTTACAGAATCTTTTTCCCAACTATGGAGGCGGTCGCGGTTAGGGTTTGGAGAGGCTTTGACAAGGTTTTTAGAGTGGTTCTACGGCCTTCAACACCATGTACCTTCGGAAGATAGTTAATGGGGGAGCCTTTGTCGGTATCGATTCGGCGAGGTGTGCCTAGGCTTGACGAGGGAATTTTGGAGAAGACAAGGCTACTCCACAAGACCATCGATACGGATTAAAAGGTGGTTTTATTTATGGATTGCATATTATTACTTTCGATTTCATTATTGATTGTATCTTGCTCCATGGAGAGCATACCCCTAGTGGGTGCTTGGACTTGTAAATCCTAGGATGATTTTTTTCATTGACCTTTTATTATGTTTTTGTTAATTGATGTTCTAATTGAGTTCCAATCTTGAAAGCTTGTTGAAGTGATTTCCCCTTAGAGTGACACTAGGGTTGAGAATCCATCTTGGTAATCCTTGTGGATGAGTGACACACCATGAGGGTTAGACATAGCTAGATTGGAGAAGGTTGAGAGGGTGAGTCGAGAGGTAGCGGATCGTTCCCTTTCCATTCCGGTGTGATTTATCCTACCTCTGTGTTTGAAGAGTTATTTGCAGTCATAATAGAATGAAGTGCTAAGAGAGGAACTCCGCTGGGGCTTAGTTACGCAAGCAATAGAGTGAAGCGTTGAAGTAATCCTTAGTGCTGGTGCTTAATTGTGACTAGGGGTCTTTCGCATGGACCAAAGGGTTAGATCTAGATTAGGGAATAGGGTTTATCACTTGGAGTCCATAGACCTTCTAGCAACCCCACATAGTGTGAGCCGTCAAGAGCATCCTTTTACAATGGGGCATAGTGTAGGTTTAGTCACAGTTGACCGTAGGTTTGGGACTGTGTGTTTAAGGATTTTCATGACTTATTAAACATCAGTTAGTAGATATAATGATCGGTCTTGCACTTGAAACAATAGTAATAGGGTGAGCAATGTCCGGGTGCCCCACTTTCTATCGATTGCCTCTCCTTTTGCTTTATTGCGTCACCTTGTTGTTCTTTTTATTTCTATTTGCATCGATATTGTTCACATTACTTTGAATCATCTTCACCATAATTTAATAGCAATTATTGTGTTTCTGATCACTATTCCCTGTGGATACGACTACTCACTCACCAGGGTACTTTATTACGACAACCCGTGCACTTGCGGTATGCGTTCGCAAGGGGTGTGTCAATATTTGATGTTATCTTGTGTATGTTTTGTTCGTTGTATAGAATTTTAGAGTTCAAATCAAGTAGGAGTGAAATCAGAGGAAAATCGACCAAAGAATACAAATTTCTGAGTGTTCAAACCAAGTACTGCCCGAGCATGGTGGTGCTCTTTACTCGTGACTATTGTTGTGTTCAAGAGGTTTGTGTGACAAGGCAAGCATGGGTATGATCCAAGTAGAATACGGGTGAAGCACGATCGTGCTTGCTCCCCATGATTATTTTTGGAATGAGCTCTCTGATTTTTTCAGGGGAAGCACAGTCTGTGGGCTCCTTTCATGGGCTTGTATTAGTTGAGCACAGGCAGAGCATGACGATGCTTTCCCATGAACTTCTTTGGATGACACTTAGCTGATTCTCCTCAAAGTCCCATAAAAAGCACAGCTTAAGCACGCCCGTGATTAGGCCGTGTTGAGCCCGAAAAGTTCTTTTTATTCCCCAAATCTAGGTTTTGAATTGGGAACTTGGCGAGGGTTTTCATCTCCATTTTTTGATGATCAATAGAGGCCCATAAGCAGTCTTCACCACACCTTGTAGAGAGATCAAGGTTGAGTTGGATGCACTTAAATAGTGGAATTAGTTTATTCATGAAGTTTCAAGATATAGTTGAGAAGATCTTGTGAAAAAGGGTGTCATAATTTCTCTCTTTATTGTACTCGTTACTTTCTCTAAATTGTATGGATTCATGAGGGTCTAACCACTCCACGGTTCCCTGGGATGTCGTACCATGTTGCTTAGTGTACTTTGATTAACTTGCTTTTAATGTCTATAGAGATTTATTGTGTTCTTGTGTTAATTTACGTATCATATAACTTGACATGCTTGATTTACATAGTTGTATCTGTAAAAATTGATGTGTTAATTACCGTAATTATGATTGCCTTGTGTTGTTACAAAACTTGACGTGTTTGAGACCCATAGTTATATTAACAAAACTTGACGTATTTGAGAGCTGTAGATGCGACATTGCTATTGAGCACCTGCAAGAACCTTAGAATGTACCTGATAGATATTAGAAGCAAGTTAATAAATATACTAAAACACATGGGCAAGTTAATATACTAAAACTCAACCTTAGTCTACCAGTTTTCTTCATTTCTCTCTGTCATCTTTCTTTGTTTAGTTAGTCTTTGATCCAACCTTCCTATGATCGACTAGAGATTAGAAGATCAACTAGTACCAGGAATCCAGTACCTATGGTTCAACAACCCAACCCCTCACAAGGTACCACTTTATTACTTGTTATGATCCATACACGAATGTATCAGATGAACATGAGCCCCATCCAAGCTAACTTCCTTGGCTACCTGGATTGATGTAGCTTGGGACTGGTTTATATCTTTTGATTGCTTCTAATTTAGATTTACCTTTCATTTCTGGATTCATCATTGTTTTTATTGTTGATTTTTCATATAAGAAAGTAACTCTATTATTATGATTTCACTTGTGTATTGAGAGATCCTAGCGAATAAATTACACTTGGATGAGTAGGTATCATTGATACTCGCTATAGATAGTAGGGGCATCGTGTACCTTTTGATTGGAATTTTGGTAGTTCATCCCTAATTCTTGACGTGAAGATCCTAGAGTTCATTGCAATTATACGAGGGTAGGAATAGGAGAGATTCATTTCCACCTTTAGCATAGGATTAGACACTAGGGAGTCTTGAGAGAGCACTTGGTATGATTTTGATTTCCTTTATTTCGGTTAACTAAGGTTTAATCTCTATTGAATTGCAATCATCTTATTTATTAAATTCCCAGGTGAGATTTATTTGGGCCCTGCTTTATTTATTGCGTTTAGTTCCCTACTTTCTCTAATTCGGTCTATTGTTTTCTTTTTGTTGTTTTATTCTTTTGAAATTGAGAGTAAAATTGATCTTGGTTTTAGTTAGTGAGCGATGATAGAGGTAGTACTTCTATTATCTAGTCTCTGTGGATTTGACCTTGTTATTTACATGTATTACTTTGACTTACGTGTTCACTTGCATGCACTCTTATTTCACATAGATCAAGTTTTTGGAGCCGTATCCAGGGACTAGATATTACGAACACTCTTATTGATGTGTTAATTACCGTAATTATGATTGCCTTGTGTAGTTACAAAACTTGACGTGTTTGAGACCCATAGTTATATTAACAAAACTTGACGTATTTGAGAGCTGTAGATGCGACATTGCTATTGAGCACCTGCAAGAACCTTGGAATGTACCTGATAGATATTAGAAGCAAGTTAATAAATATACTAAAACACATGGGCAAGTTAATATACTAAAACTCAACCTTAGTCTACCAGTTTTCTTCATTTCTCTCTGTCATCTTTCTTTGTTTAGTTAGTCTTTGATCCAACCTTCCTATGATCGACTAGAGATTAGAAGATCAACTAGTACCAGGAATCCAGTACCTATGGTTCAACAACCCAACCCCTCACAAGGTACCACTTTATTACTTGTTATGATCCATACACGAATGTATCAGATGAACATGAGCCCCATCCAAGCTAACTTCCTTGGCTACTTGGATTGATGTAGCTTGGGACTGGTTTATATCTTTTGATTGCTTCTAATTTAGATTTACCTTTCATTTCTGGATTCATCATTGTTTTTATTGTTGATTTTTCATATAAGAAAGTAACTCTATTATTATGATTTCGCTTGTGTATTGAGAGATCCTACCGAATAAATTACACTTGGATGAGTAGGTATCATTGATACTCGCTATAGATAGTAGGGGCATCGTGTACCTTTTGATTGGAATTTTGGTAGTTCATCCCTAATTCTTGACGTGAAGATCCTAGAGTTCATTGCAATTATACGAGGGTAGGAATAGGAGAGATTCATTTCCACCTTTAGCATAGGATTAGACACTAGGGAGTCTTGAGAGAGCACTTGGTATGATTTTTGATTTCCTTTTATTTCGGTTAACTAAGGTTTAATCTCTATTGAATTGCAATCATCTTATTTATTAAATTCCCAGTGTGAGATTTATTTGGGCCCTGCTTTTATTTATTGCGTTTAGTTCCCTACTTTCTCTAATTCGGTCTATTGTTTTTCTTTTTTTGTTGTTTTATTCTTTTGAAATTGAGAGTAAAATTGATCTTGGTTTTAGTTAGTGAGCGATGATAGAGGTAGTACTTCTATTATCTAGTCTCTGTGGATTTGACCTTGTTATTTACATGTATTACTTTGACTTACGTGTTCACTTGCATGCACTCTTATTTTACATAGATCAAGTTTTTGGAGCCGTATCCGGGGACTAGATATTACGAACACTCTTATTTGTTAGACTAGCTATTTTATTTGCTTTATCTCCTTTTGTTTTCAGCTATTTTTCTTTTGTTATTTTGTGTTTTTTTAGTTGTGGACTATCTTTGATTACATCTCTTTTGTTAACCTTTAAAGAGATTGTCCATGACCCATTTGAATAAAACAAAATTTGTTGAGCTTGATTTAGTGAGCGAACGAACATTACATAGAAGGGTTAGATAGTTGACTCAAGATTTTGAGAGTTCAAATTTATTGAGTATGGCTAAACAAGAAGAGTGACCAAGGACTTTAGCCTATTATGCTAGACCTACACTTGATGGAACACAATCAAGTATAGTCCATCCTCCTATTACGGCCTTCATCCACATGGTCCAAGAATTGTGCTCATTTCATGTTCTAGTGGATGAAGACCCCAATGAACACTTGAGTTTTTTTTCTAGAGGTGTGTGACATGTTGAAGCTAAATCGGGTTTCCAACAATGCTATCCATTTGACGGTCTTCCCATTGCATTAAAGTTGAGGGCTAAGGGATGGCTACAAACATTACCTCGAGCTTCGATAACTACTTGTGATCAAATGGCCAAGCTATTCCTAACTCCATATTTTCTGCTGAGGAGGACTGGTAAGTGCTTGTGTGATAAGAATGCGAAATGTTATTTCCTTATGATGAGCATTACTTTTATCAGGTTTTAGCGTTAATACTTGTGCATTTGTGTTACTTTTATGCATGTAGGGTTGTGAAGCTAAGTATTGAGAAAAGAAGCCAAAAGTAGATCGTGAGCACACTAATTGGTGGAATCTTGGAAGGAACAAACGCGAAGACATAAGTGGAGTCTTATGATATGTGAATGTATACCAATCTCTGTGTACTCAAGCCATTACAATGAGTTAGAGGGGCACGAAGGAAGTCACATTCGCATATCCCAACTTGTGCATTGATAGCAAGATCTTCACCAACGAAGCCTTTGATTGAAGAAGACTTGCAATCTACGGCATAAATGTGTGCCCGTTTATGTTGCCTCGATGAGAAGTGTGGAATAAGGAGTATTTTGGCAAAGTAATGTAGCAGAGTACTGTAGTATATAGTGCAGCAAAGTACTGTAGCAGTTCCTGTTCAGCTGCTGGCCAGAAAATAGATTTCCAAAGAATTCACACGGGCGTATGGAAATTCCCCACGCCCGTGTGAAAATTCCACTGGCCCGTGGGAAGAATTCATAGGGATGTGTGGATTCCCGATTGTTCAGCTGCTGGCCAGAAAACAGATTTCCAGAGAATTCACACGCTCGTGTGGAAATTCCCCATGCCCGTGTGAAAATTCCACTGGCCCGTGGGAAGAATTCATAGGGGTGTGTGGATTCCCGATTCCAGCCCTATTTAAGCCACGATTCTGCCTGATTTTTGGAATCTTTTTCCTCTCTTCTCTTCCACTTTTCTCCATCATTTGGGAAGCCGTCGGCTAGGGTTTGGAGAGGCTTTTGGCAAGTCTTGGGAGTGGTTTGAGGGATTCGACACCGCAGTTCGCTTGGAAGAAGGTTATTGGGGGAGCTTTCGTCGGCATAGATCAGGCGAGGTGTGCTCTAGGCAGGACAAGGGACCTTCGTAGAAGACTTTGCTACTTTATAAGACCATCGACAAGACTACCGAGAGGGTTTTCTTATGGAAGACTTGTTTTTCTTTTGATTTCATTGATGATTGTATTGTGCTCCATGGAGAGCTAAACACCCTAGTGGGTACTCGGATTTTGTAAACCCTAGGATGTTATTGTTTCATTGATCTTTTATTATTATTTCCTTAATTGATGTTTCAATTGAGTTCCAATGTTGAGTGCTTGTGGAATGATTTTTCCCCTAGAGTGACATTAGGGTTAATAGTCCATCTTGGTAACCATTGTAGATGAGTAACACACTACGAGGGTTAGACATTGCTTGATTGGTGAGGGTTGAGAGGGTGAGTCGAGAGGTAGCAGAGTGTTCCCTTTCCCCTTCGGTGTGATTTATCCTACCTCAATTTCCTTGAGTTCTTGGCGGTCGCAATAGTGTGAAGTTCTAGAGGATGAACTCTGCTAGGGCTTAGTTGCGCTGGTAACATAGTGAAGCGTTGAAGGGACTCTAGTGTCTGGGGCTAGATGTGACTAGGGGCCTTTCGCCTGGACCAAAGGGTTAGGTATATACATAGGAAGAGGGTTTATCACTTGGATTCCTTAGAACTCCATGCAACTTTACACAGTGTGAGGTGTTGAGACTGAGCGATTTCTCCACTGGGACATAGTGTAGATTTAGTCACGGTTGACCTTAGATTTGGGACTGTGTGCTTAAGGATTTCCACGACTCATTGAGCATTGATTAGGAAGTATAATAGTTGGTCTTGCACTTGAAACATCAATCCTAGGGGGAGCATTGCCTGAGTACCCCACTTAAATCGATTGCCTTACCTCTCACTTACTTTTGCCTTTCTCATTCTTGTTTCTTTTTATCTTTGTTTTCATTTCATTTTATCAACACTATCATTGTTCACTTTCACGTGGTTAAGTAGCAATTTAAGTATTTTTACTCCCTACTCCCTGTGGATATGATACCCCACTCACCTGGGATTTATTACTCGACAAACCCGTGCACTTGAGGGTCACACGGAAGAGGCGTTGTCAAGGACAACAAAACATTGACATGACATAGCCTCTTTCACTCAACAAGATGGTGAGACACTAAACAAAGCTTGGGAGACGTACAAAGACCTTTTGAGGTGATACCCACAATATGGTCTTTGATAGTGATCTCCTATAAGTTTGAGTACCAGTGTCCTAACTACTAAGAAAGGGTTTAAAAAATCTAAAGTAAGAATCTACACAGTAGGGCGAATGAGTGGGAAATCTAGAGAAAAGAGTAGTCATGGATGAGGATCCCCTCGGGGCTACTAATGCTAGAAGAATGCCAGGTTTGCAAAGCAATGGTGATTTTGGACCAAGAGATTCCTAAATTTTGGAATCCCGAATCTCTCGGTGATTACCCCTAATTCCATACGAGTATTGGCTCAGAATCTCTTCCGACCAAATTCTCTTATTATTGCATTAGGGATAGAGAATTCTCTACTTATGGTCAAACACCCATCAAGGTTCATCCCTAATGGTTAGAGGGGTACAAAATTCCCGAATCCCTCAGTGTATTCATACATGAATTCCTTCCAACCTAAGTGAGTCTAATACGAGGGTGCATCCAATTATAACCTAGTAATTGAACTATAGAGTTCTCATGCAATTCAATACATCAAAGAACACAAAGCTTGAACCACAAAATCAAACAACATGCATTTAAAGCAAACTAAGCATTCATACGAGCAAATTCACCTCGAGGTTCACCTGCATCCGGTGACCAGCAGGTTTAGCCATCCATACAGACAAATACAAGGCTCAACATGATGAAAACAACTTAAACAATCATAAATAAGACCTTGAATCTCATGGAGAGCTTCCACAAACACAGCAATGGGGAGCTTCTCTCATTGTCTCCAAGCCTCTACAAGTAGGGTGAAGGGTAGATCTTGTCAGATTATGCTTCTCTCATCGATATCCTCTTCAACGATGTCTTCTAGCATCTTCCTTCACCCCAAATCTAAAGTGTGGAGTTGAGAGCTCAAGGAAAGGGATGATGAATAGCATAGAATGCCCTAAAAGTTTCTTTTAAACTCCTCTCAGGATGGCTTGATGATCTGGTTCATTGGTGTGAGGATGCCCGTGAGAGCCTTAGGATTTCTGCCGAAGTTTCCATAAAGTACTATAGTGAAATGCTATAGTACTATTATATTAACCCTGCAAATTCTTTTACTGTCTTACGGGCATCTTCACGTCCATCAGGTTGCCCGTTAGCAAAACTTGAGACTTTGTCGTTTCTCTAATTCTTCATGCTATAGTACTTGCTACAGTATCATGCTCTAAAACATCGTTTTCGGTTTCGATTTCTTCCTTAATTGTGCCGTTGAGCTAACCTAGGCTTCTTTAAGGCCTGTAACATGAATGACACCAATTAAACCACACAAAGGCCATCGATTCATCCAAATACGCTTGAATAGTCTGAACATATGCGTATAAAATATATACATTTAGCCGTTTATCAGTCTTTCGGGTTGGATGGAGGTAGAAACATCTTACCAAGGATTGAATCAAAGTGTGAAGCAAACCATTGGTGCCGCAGGTGGTGGGGCCGTTAGGAACAAGATACCAGAGGAGGCTAGGGGAACTATTTGTTGACATGGAAATGAATATTTATCAATGAGATTCTAGAGCAAAGCAAGGGAAGGCAACCAGGGTGTTTAAGATAGATGTGGTAATGGCTTTAGCGGCTCAAGTAGAGTCATTAAGCAAGAAGATTGATGGAATCATGACCCCAAGTGTGGCTTTGGTCTTGGCTTGTGAGACTTGTAATAATGGGCACCTTACTACCAAATTTCCTATTGTGAGTGCTTCCTCGGGACAAGTAGAGCAAGTGGAGTATGTTGGTTGCCACAAGGAAACCCTTATAGTGCCATATACAACCCAGGATGGCAAAACCATCCTAATTTTGCTTGGAGTTTTCAAGGAAAAAAAAGCCAAGTCAACCTCCAGGATTTCAAAAAAAGAGCCTGAGTTTGGATAAACTAGTGATTAAGTTTGTGCAATCCACAGAATTGGAGTTCCAAACCTAAGTTAGCCGCCTTACATCCATCGAAACTGCTTTAAGGAATCAACTAGCTTCTATATAAAACTTGGAAAGCCAAGTTGGGTAAATTGTAAGAATGTTATTGGAGAGACCTCAAGGAAGCCTCCCAACAAATACGGAGATTGATGCGTTAGCCGCAAGTGCAGGGGTCATCAAGTAGTACCATGTGTGTGAACAGGGGGTCATCGTCCTCAGGCTAAGGAGCTACCCTTACTTCCTCTTTACTTGTTATCTAGTCTACAAATTTGAATGCGAGTGTTCTAAATTACTAAAAGGATAAAAATGACTAAAATAAAATGTCTACATGCTGGGGTGAATGAATGAAATTCCTATGTGAGAAGATAGTCACAGATGCAGATTCCCTCAGTGATACTAAGCTAGAAGGATGCTAGGATTACAATGCAATGGTGGTTTTGTGCCAAGAGACAACCTAAATTTGGTTAACCTTGAAGGTCTCAACAATTAACCCTTAATCCCGTACAAGTATTGTCACATAATCACTTTTGACCAAATCCTCCTACAATTGCATTATGCTTAGTGAAGTCTCTAACTAGTATCAAACACAATACCTAGGTTCACCATAATGGTTGGAGGAGTACGAAATATCTAATAGTCACGGTATACATGAATCCCATTCGACCTAAGTGAGTCTAGTACAAGAGTTTAGGCCATGTGACCAAATACCACTAAGAAATGGAAACACAAATGTATCAAAGCTTAAAGCACAAACTAATCAAATGCAATAATGTAATCAAAACATCCAAATAAGAAAGTTCACCCCAAGTTTCACCCCAAGTTTCACCCCAAAGTTCACCCCATAGAAAGCTTCTTCAGACGCTGCAATGAGGATGGCTTCCCTTGTTGTCTTCAAGTCCCCAAAAGTGAGATCAGAGAAGTATCTTGCACAAATGATGCTCTCCCCTCATTTTCCACCTCAAAACACCTTCAATTGGCATTGTCCACCTCGGATTTAGCTTGGGAGAAGTAGAGAGCCAAAGGTAGGATATGACCCCCCGCCCAAGGAAAAATGCCCTATCCCTCTTTTAAAGGTCCTCTCAGGATGTCTCCACATCCTGCCTTGCGGGCGCAAGGATGCCCTCAAGCCCCTCGGGATTTATGCTGAAATTTCAGTAAAGTGCTATTACCTACTACAGTAACTTTGCTATAGTAATCTGAATTGTCAATTTCTTCATAAATTGTGTTGTTGAGCTCACCTAGGCTTCTTTAAGACCTATAATATAGATGAAACCAATTATACCACAATAGGATAGCAATTCATCAAAATACACATGAATAGTACAAAAAATATACATATAAAATACATTTATTTAAGCATTTATCAATAGTCGGATCTTGAGCATCTTCATTGTTCACTTGATAACCTACAAGGAGAAAGGGCTACCTCTAAGGTGTATGAAGCTACTACCTAGTGCGGTTTTAGGTAATAAGGTTGTTTAAGCTTAATGTTTCCGAATGGTACATAGGCCACATATTAGGGTAGAACTTACACACACATGGGGAATTCGGGGTATGAGTGACTACTACTACTTCTGGATCAGCTAAACAAGCACTAATCTCTAGGGTTTCCTTTGTTTAATCAGTGAAATCCCTATCTTCTATGAGATCAGATGTCATGAACTCATCTTCTTTTCTTATGAGCTGAGTGTTTTTCTTGAGGAAAAGCAAATGTTTAAGCGTCGAGGTATTTGATGAGTGCATGTTATATAGACATTTTATATAGCCTATTTAATGAATTGCTTGTCTTTTTGCATTCATTTATTATAAATCGATGATACTTGTGATATGTTTGTTAAATGATGCAGATAATCAGGTCTTGGGTTGAAAAGAATGAATCGAGATGAATTTTAGTGTGAAACAAAGTTGGAATTCACCTTTCATGGCAAGCACAGTTCGGAAGCGTGCCCATGATTCAGACCGTGCACTTTTTAGGAATTAGAGAATTTCATTACAACTAAGGAAGCACACCCTTGCTTGGAACCATGGGAATAATTACGCCTATGCTTTTTACTGGAATCTACACAAATTGAAGAGCACAATTTCAATGCCCCTAACACCAATGTGCTCTTGAAGCACGGGTAGGAAGCACGGGCGTGCTTACGCAAGTGCACTTTACTGAGATTTTCATAGATAAAAGAGCATGACTTCCTTGCTCCTAGCACCAGCGTGCTCCTGAAGCACAGTTAGCAAGCACGGGAGTGCTTAGGCACGTGCACTTTACTGGATGGGCTACAATTATGCCAAGAATAAGTTCCAAGACACCCCAAGGAAAGCATGGTCGAGAGCACAGGCAAGAGCACGACCGTTCTTGCATCGGGAATGGTGTTTTTAAGCCCCAAAGTTAAGTTATGAATGGAGGATCTTTGATAAGTGCTTGAGTAGACATATTTTTCTATATATTTTACATGCATTGAGCATCAGTTTTTACCATGGTTTATGTCTCATAAAGTGTATTTGGTGATCCTTTGTGCAAATAGGTTGTGAATGCCTTGAAGGAAGAAAAGGAAGCAAAGATTGGTTATGATAGCACATTTTGGCAGTTTTTATACAACATAAGGATTAAGACACAAGAGGAGCTCATGTGCATAGGGTGTGTGCCAACTTCCAAGAGAATTCAAGCTAAATTGTGAGTTAGAAGGGCACAAAGGTAGTCAAACTCCCATGTACCTATTTGTTTGAAGAATGTAAGAGCTTCCCAATTATGATTCGATGATGAGAAGCCTCATAACCTACCACGTGGATGTGTGCCCGACCATTTGTTTATGAAGAGTATTGTAGCAAAGCACTGTTCATTCATCTCCTAAAAATTCCACACTGTCACGTGGGAATTTCTGTAGCTCACACAGGCAAGTGAAAACTCACATGATCGCGTGGAAGCATGTGACAGGCACAGTTTTTTTTATTATAAATATCCCTATTTCTTTGGAGACTTTTTGCTAGCGTTTGAAGGGTGAAGCGGCTAGGGTTTGAAGAGGAGGTCTTTGGCGAATTTGGCGGCGTTCTTCACCAACCTTGATAGATCTTTTCCCCGTCATAGCATTAAGAAAGCCTTCGGCAACCTAGCTTCAGAGAGGAATCTTTCAAGACGTTAAGTGACCCACCAAGGCCATCATCACGAATTTAAGAGGGTTTTATTCCATGGTTTTTAGTGCTATTCATTGCATTATTCTTTGCTTTGTAATTTGCCAAATGGAACACCGGCAAGATCATCATAAGTCACTCTCCAACGAGGATTATGAAGAAAGAAGGGAGTTTTATGGATTGTTTTCATTCTCTTGTTGTTTTCCTTGGATGCATTATAGAAACATGAGGGGCTAACCATCGTTTGGTGCCCTAGATTATGATCTTTGACGTGTAATGTATTCCACTTAGTTGCTTTGATTATTGAGTTTCCTAGTGATCTCCCTCTTATTTATCTTGGTTGCTTATCTTTGTTTTAATTGCCTTGATGTTGTATGTTGCAAAACTTGACGTGAGAATTGTTGTTAGTTGTGTAGTAAACCCGGCGTGCATGTATAACATAGATGCAATTGCAGTCAAGAAGCATGTTCACCTTAGTTACACATCCGCTATCTAGATGATAATCAAGAGATCCATCTAGCCAGGGCACACATTCAGGAAGGGGTAAGTCCTCTTCGAGCTTTGAGTGAGGTTATACATTATCAAATCCTTCGTAGATGTTCACCATGGTCCCAGGAGATGTACATGTAATCATTACCTAGTCAATACATTTGGTTAAAGGATTAATCCGGGGCAATATCCTTTCCACTGTTGTCTTTCCAAACCAAACCTTGTCTCTCTTCTCTTTCTTTTTTTTGCATCTCTTTATTTCATTAGGATTAGAATTCACCCAAATCATTTGAATCAGCTAGATATGAGAAATTTTACTAGTATCAAGAACTACACCAGTCCTTGTAGATTTGACTATCTTACCCACTTGGGTACATTATACTACTTGTATGACTTGTGCATTCATAAATACGCAAGGGGTATATCAACCCTCAAGATGAGGAGATATCTCCCTTTGCTAAGAACAAACTCTGTTGAGGAACACACATGCAAGAAGCATTGGAAGAAAGTCACCTCTCCAAGAAAGGTAAGAGAATACTTTACCCAAGGTGCTAATGACAACGCCCCTTGCGTGTGACCCGCAAGAGCAAGGGTTTGTCGAAGTAATAAATCTCAGGTGAGTGAATTATCGTATCCACAACGAATAGTGAATAGAAACACAACGATTGCTACTTAACTAAGTGAAAATAAAACAATAATAGTGTTGATAAAATCAATGTGAACAAGACTAAAGACAATAAGAAAGAGAGGCACGATAAAATGAGAGGAAGGTAATTGATAGAAAGTGGGGGCACACGGACATTGCTCCCCCTAGGGTTATTGATTCAAGTGCAAGACCAACTATTATGTTTTCTAACTGATGCTTAATAAGTCGTGGAAATCCTAAAATACACGGTCCTAAACCTAGGGTCAACCGTGACTAGCTGCACACTATACCCCGCGGAGAAATCGCTCAGTCTCAACACCTCACACTGTGTACGATTGCAAGAAGCTCTAGGGATTCCAAGTGATAAACCATATTCCTATATTTAGATCTAACCCTTTGGTCCAGGCGAAAGACCCCTACTCACAATTAAAACCCAGATACTTAGGATTACTTCAACACTTCACTCTATTACTAGCGCAACTAAGCCTCAACGGAGTTCCTTTCTTAGCACTTTACTCTATTGTGACCGCAAAGAACTCTAGGAATATGGAGGTAATATAAATCACACCGGAGGGGAAAGGGGACACTCCGCTGCCTCTCGACTCACCCTCTCAACCCTCTCCAATCTAGCTGATAGCAATGTCTAACCCTCATGGTGTGTCACTCATCCACAAAGGCTACCAAGATGGACTCTCAACCCTAGTGTCACTCTAAAGGAGAAATCATTCAACAAGCATTCAAGATTGGAACTCAATTAAAGACATTAATTAAGGAAAACATAAGAAAAGGTCAATGAAACAATAACATCGTAGGGTTTACAAGTCCAAGTACCCACTAAGGGGTTTAGCTCTCCATGGAGCAAGATACAAGCAATGACGAAATCGAACGTAAAAACATGTAATCCATAAGAAAACACTCTTGGTATTCCTGTCAATGGTCTTGTGGAGTAGCCTCGTCCTCTCCAAAGGTCCCCTTATCAAGCCTAGGGTACACCTTGCCGGATTAGTGCCAACGAAAGCTCCCCGAATAACTATCTTCCAAGAGAAACGCGGTGTCGATGACATAGAACCACTCCAAAACCCTTGCCAAAGACCCTCTAAACCCTAGCCGCCGGCCTCCCAAAAGTTGGACAAAAGATGGAGAGAAGGATGAAATATGGATCCCCAAGTCGGTACAAGTTGCGGCTTTAAATAGGGCTGGAATCGGGAATTCACATGGGCGGGTGGAATTTCCACACGCCCATGTGAATCTGTAGGAATCTGAATTTCGGCGGTCTGTAAACAGTACTACTTCATTAAATTACTACAGTGATTTGGTATAGTAACCTGGTACAGTACATCACCAAAAACACTCCCGAATCCACACTTTTCATCGAGGCAACCTAAACGGGCACACGTCTATGCCATAGATCGCATCGCTTCTTCAAGTAAAAGCACATTTGACGGGAATCTTGCCAACTTTGCACAAGTCGGAACACATGAGTGTGACTGCCTTTATTCCCCTCCAATTTACATAATCCATTGATCACAATGAAGGTTGGCACACAGTCATATATGTCTTCGAGCACAACTTGCATCTTCTCGTATGTTCACTTCAAGATTCCATCAACATAATACATTCGCAATCTACTTTGGCTCCTTTCTTCTCTATTTGGCTTCACAACCCTATATACATAAAAGAACACAAAAACACATGCATTAGCAATAAAATCTGATAAAAGTAATGCTCATCTTAAGAAAAGAATACTTCGTATTCTTAATTCTTAGTACACAAGCACTTATCAGGTAACATCCGAGTCGGTCAAGCTAATAGGTAAGCTTCCTATTTTCTCCGCTTTCACACTTGGGAATTATTTCGGAGACACACATGTTGAGTTCGAAGAGTATTCCTATTGTGAACCTCCTTGACATATGCATATTAAGCACATCAAGCTTGTGACGTAACATAAGCGCTTCTTGGGAGGCAACCCATGCATATTTTGTATTTTTGATTAGTTTGAATTTTAGTTCTAGTTGTTTGCTTTTATTTCAGTTAACAATAAAATGCTTTGCATGTTTTTATTTTTCATGGTTTGTGACATGACCGATTTCCGTATGTATATTGCAAGTGCATGGTTGTCGAAAAAATAAAATATATGGTGAGATGGGTAGTCGAATCTACAGGCAACAGAAGTATTAGTAGTAACCACATCTCAGTTATCTAGTCGGAATCAAGATTGTGATGAAATAAACTTAATTGCATGAATAAGAATATCACAAGCAAGCAAAGGGAAGTAGAAAATAAGAGAGATCTCAATCAATAAAGATGAGGTGCCCGGACAACACTCCCCTAGGATTTAACATGAAGCGCAAGGCTTACTAAATGTTCCTAAACCGTGTTAGATGAGTCGAGGTAAGCCAAGAATAATCGGTCCCTGCCTTCGGGCCACTGATACTAGTCCCCTATGAGTTTCTGGTGGAGAAATCAGTCAATCTCAACACCTCACACCACATATGACCGCAATAAACTCTAGGGATACCTAGGAGTGCAACCAATTCCTAAAGATAGACCTAACCCTACTTCTTGGAGAAAGATCCCTAACCCCCTATAAGGTACCGGTGGAGAAATCTCTCAATCTCATGACTCACACCAAATATGGTTGCATAACGGTTATGGATTGTGGTGATAGGAAGCACTCATCAGAGGGAAAAGGGGACACTCCACTATCTCATGACTCACCCTCTCAACCCTCTTTAATCTTGAAGTTTTAACCCTAATAGAGACCTATCTCTCACCAAGGCAACAAATAATGCATTACCAATCAATCACAAAGATCAATACAACATGCAAGCAATGAGAAAACGAGATTAAAACTCAAATAAACTCGGAATTAATAGAAAGCATAAAGTAAGTCAATACAAAAGATAAGATCGTAGGATTCACATGCCTAAATACCTACCAGTTTTTAGCCTTCCAAGGGGTGAGTTACAAAGCAAAAAATAATGCAATAACAAACAATGAAACCATAGAGTAAACCCCCCATTGAATTCATGATGATGGTCTTGATGGGTCGCTCAACGTCTTGAAAGATCCCTCTCCAAAGTGAGGTTGCCGAAGGCCCCTTCGATGCTATCACAGAGATAAGATCTATCAAAGCTGGTGAAGAACGCCCCCCAAATTCAGTAAAGACCTCATCCTGAAACCCTAGCCACTTTGCCCTTCAAACGCTATAAAAAAGTCAACAAATATTAGGGTAAAAGGGCTATTTATAGGCCTAAACCACGACTGTCATGTGCCTCCATGTGATCGCATGAGATTTTACTCACCCGCGTGAGTTTCTAAAATTCCCACGTGACCGAGATGAATTCGCGTGAGTTGCTAAAATTCCCACGTGACCGAGATGAATTTTCACGTGGTTCCGTGAACAGTTTTTGCTACAATACTGCTACAGTAAATGCTGCATTGCTCTTCATAAACGGGGCTCACATACTCTTCTCTTGATGCCACATGGTCAGGCACGCATCCACGTGGTAGGTTATGTTACTTTTCCTCGTCGAATCATCATTTAGTAGCTCTTGCATTCTTCACATAATTAAGGACATGGTTATGTGACTACCTTTGTACCCTTCTTCTTTCAAGGCATTCACAACCTAATTGCACAAAAGAGCCCCAAATCCACTTTATGAAACATAAACCATGGTAAAAATGATGCACAAAGCATGTAAAACATATAGAGAAATATGTCTACTCAACCACTTATCAGTTTGGTTGGTTGGATGTCATCTTAGACACTCATTTCTATACTTACCAAGTCATATTTGTATTTGAGATTAACTATAGAACAGGGGAAACTCTGCTCAAATTTTAGGGCTACTTACAGGCTACTTACGCCCGTCAGCTCGGCCATAATACCTCAACAGAGAGCTTTATGAGTGCATTTACACCAGTAAGCCACGCCACAAAGGGTTTCTAGAAAGTCTTACGAGTGCATTTACAGCCCATAAGTTTTGAGGAGCACAATTCAGAGGTACCTTACGAGTGGCTTACGTCTATAAGGGGAGTCGTAAGGGTTCTTTAGAGCACTTTATGGATATGCCGAGAAATCCTTTAGGCCTATAACATCCATGGGATATAACCTTGGTTCCTTATGAGCAATTTACACCCATAAGATAGAACGTAAGGGTAATTCAAAGAACATTATGACTACAGCATAAAGGTACTTACAACTATAGCCTTGGTTGTAAAGGAGATGTACCCTAACAGGGCAGGATTTATGGCCGCAAGCACCCCGTACCTATTCATATTGAGATGCTTACGGTCACGGCTTACGCCTGTTAGTCGCTCGTAAGTACCTAAGATTTAAGCATCACTAGCGACCTTTGATCTTCATTTCAATTTTTCTCTAACTAGATCTTGGTCATTAGCATCTATCTCTCTCTCTCTCTCTCATCCCATTCGACTCCCCTTGTTTTTTTGTTTTTTTTGTTTTTTTTAATCAATTTTTAGTGTTTTAGACTGGTTTGTACACAATTTCCTCACTTTTCACTGGCCGAATTTTGGTTTTCTTCTTCTTGCAAAAAGGTATAATCTTTGTTATGATTTTTTTGGTTTTTAGTCATTTAAATGCATGGTAATGATTTCTTAAATGTTTGTGAATGTTTGTAAGTCAAATTTAGTTTGAAATTTGTAAATTTTTTTGCTCCATTGTACATGAGGGGTCCTCAAGGCCGTGGGACTCTTCGAATAGGTGAGTTTCCATGAGGCTTACGACCGTAAAGCTGCCCATAAGGACGCTATAACCCCATCAAATTCAAGTAAAATTCCATATTTTGAAGCCAAACATTGTATTTTTCTTATGCAGGATGACCCGAGCTAAGAAGACCCCTACTGGACCTGCGAAGCGGAAATGACCCGAGCTACTTGCGTTAGGTCCAACGCCTGAGGAAGAGACGCCGACACCTCCAGTCCCCACAGCCTCGACATTCTCACATGCTTAATTCTGAGAGTGGTTCACCCACTTGAGGACGAAGCGGCTCTTCCAATAATGCACAGTGGACTAGCCGGACCTCACTTATTCGGGGGATGTTCCATACCTGTAGATGGAGCCACCCCTTTTCTCTCGAGGAGTTATTATTGAAGGACACAACCCTCAAGATTCTGAGCAAATTTGAGCTGAAATTAGGGTTGGTTGGCTTTGACTGGGAGGGCTCAAACGGATTCCAGTTATTCGAGGAGCAGCAAACAATAACGTACACGGAGTTCACTCTATTATCGGGGTTTTATGACGCAGACTTCACTAGAACCCCACAGTAAGAGCAGCTCTAGATAGATTTTCCTCCAAGCATCTCCACCAAGAGAGTTTGGCTCCATCTTAGTTGTGGTTAGAGCTACGAGCTAGGAATCACAAAGCTCACATTTCTTTTTTGACCAGCATTAAGGTATGCGCATGCTGTCATGGCTCGTTCATTCACAGGTCAAGTAGACAGCACTTGAATGGTGGCATGACATGAGCTTCTATTTCTATGAAAACCACTAACCTTAAAAGTCGGATACCTTGTTTGCCCTAACGAGAGAAACAACTACCTCATTAGGAGAGTGAAAGCTACAATGTTCTAGTAAAAGGTGTGGGAAGAGCTACCTTTCTTAAGAATGAAAGCCATATTATGAGGCCTTATGAGAAAAGGCTACCTTAGGAGTTATTTGAAGCTACCACCTTGTAAAGAAGAAGTTGTTTGTGAAACTTTTGCTATTGAAGTTATATACATCAAAAGAAGTGAAGTAGAGAGTTATACCACACACACATTCAATAAACTTGAATAGAATGTTAAATATTTTTGGAATTTGAGAATTTTAGCATTCTTTTATTATGTACGCTAGACTACTTTTGAAACTCCCCAATTCTCGAGCAACAGAGGTCTTGCACTTTCCCTTGTTGGTTTGTAATGTTTTATTTTGCTTAAGGACAAGAAAAAGCTTAAGTGTGGGGGAATTTGATGAGTGTACAATGTTTTCTTATTTCATATCATTTTGTAGACCCATTAGGCATATATTAGAAACATATCGTGGAATTCAATGTTAAGTTTTGCATTCTCAGGTATCAGGCATCACTTAAAGATGAGAGAGAACCACAAGAAGCACTCCAAACCTAAAACAAAGAAGATGGAGCTCTCTTAGCATCAATTGAATAAGGACAAAGTAAACAGGATGGCTTACGAGCAGTTTACGGCATGCATGGCTTACTGCCATAAGCCTCTTTTAGAGAACCTAATAGGCATGCTCTGCCCATAAGAGAGAGTTCAAAGTCAAACCAGAGGACCTTACGGGTATCAAAGTAATAAAATACTCGGTGAGATGATCCACAGAGAACGGAAGTATTAATAGTAGCCACATCTTCGTTATCCAGTCGGAATCAAAATTGTGATAAAATGAACTTAATTGCAAGAATAAGAATATTGCAAGAAAGCAATGGGAAAGTAGAAAATAAGGGAGATCTCAATCAATAAAGATGAGGTACTCGAGCAAGGCTC